>NW_025969705.1:0-14064 GCF_021869965.1 Rhincodon typus | reverse complement strand
AGGCCCGAAACATCAGCTTTCCTGCTCCTCTGATGCTGCTTGGCCTGCTGTGTTCATCCAGCTCTACACCTTGTTATCTCAGATTCTCCAGCATCTGCAGTTCCTACCATCTCTCATATAAATACAAGGTTTTATTTTCAAACAACTGGTCAATTTTTGTTGATGGAACATCAACTCTGATTTGCCTCAAAGGCCCTGGATGGAGGATCAGAAGAAAGAACTCAAGCTTTCCATTCCTGATTGTTATCCAGCAATCTTTTGGAAAACATATACAACAGTGGGCATGAAGAGGGAAAGAATCAGCTTAGCTATGTAAAATATTGTCAACATTCTCAAATCAGAACAATTATCTTTATAATGTACACCAGTGGGATTATTATGAATTTGTGGGATGTGGGTGACGCTGGCTGGCCAGCATTTATATGCCCATGCCTAGTTGCCCTTGAGGTGGTGTGGTGAACTGCCTTCTTAACAGTTGCAGTCCATAATGCCATGAGGGAGGGAATTCCAGGACTTTGGCCCAGTGACAGTGAAGGGATAGCAAATTTTTTTCAGTCTGTACAGTGAGTGACTTGGAAGGGAACTTGCAGGTGTTGGTGTTCCAATGTAATTGCTGTCCTTGTCCTTCTAGGTGGAACTGGTCTTGTATTTCGAAGGTGCTATCTAAGGATTTTCAGTGAATTTCTGCAGTACATCTTGTAGACAGTTAATATTGCTGTTACTAAGTGTCAGCGTTAGAATGATTGTACTTGTGCTGCCAATGAAGCGGGCTGCATCGTCCTGGATGGTGTCAAACTTCTGGAGTATTGGTGAAGCTATATCCATCCAGACAAGTGGGGAGAATTCCATCACACTCTTAACTTGTTCCTTGGAGATGATGGATAGGCTCTGGGAGTCAAGAAATGAGTTATTCACTGCAGTATGCCTAGCTTCTGACATGCTGTTGTAGCCACTGTGTTTATGTGGCAAGTCCAGTTGAATTTCTGGTCAACTGTAACCCAACAATGTTGATAGTGGGGGATTCAGTGATGCTAACACCACTGAATGTCAAGGCGTGATAGTTCGATTGTTTCTTACTGGAGATGGTCGCTGCATGGTATTCGTGTTGTGCAAATGTTACTTGTTACTTGTCAGCCCAAGCCTGGACGTTGTCCAGATCTTGTTGCATTTGAAATTGAACTGCCTCAGTGTCTGAGGAGCCGTGAATGATGTCGAACACTGCGCAAATATCAACGAACATTAATGAAACAGCTGAAGACAGTTGGGCCGAGGACATTACCCTGGGGAACTCCTGCAGAGATGTCCTGGAGATGAGGTGACTGACCTCCAACAACCACAACCATCTTCCTATGGGCCAGATATGACTCTAACTAGCAGAGAGTTTTTCCCTGATACCCATTGATTTCAGTTTTGCTCGGGCTCCTTGATCCTACATTCAGTTGCATGTAGCCTTGATGTTAAGGGCTGTTAGTCTCACCTCATGTCTAGAATTCAGCTCTTTTTTCCATGTTTCAATGAATGTTGTGATTTGATCAGGAGCTGAATGGTCCTGGCAGAACCCTAACTGGGTTTCAGTGAGCACGTTCATGTTATGAGCACGTTCATGTTAAGCAGAGCATGGCTTGATAGCGCTGTTGATGACACCCTCCATCACTTCATTTATGATCAAGAGTAGAGCGCTGGGGCAGTAATTGGCCTGATTGGATTTGTCTTGCTTTTTATGTACAGGACATACCGAGCAATTTTCCACATTGTTGGCTAGATGCCAGTGTTGCAACTGTACTGGACAGCTTGGCTAGGGGAGTGACAAGTTCTGGAGCACAAGGCTTCAGTACTATTGCCGAAACACTGTCAGGGCACACAGCCTTTGCACTATCCACTGCCTCCAACCATTTCTTAATATCACAGGGCGTGAATCGACATGGCTGTAGACTGTAACTAAGATTGGGGACTACGAGAGGAGGCCCAGATAGATCATCCACTCAGCACTTTTGGCTGCAGATTGATGCAAATGCTTCAGCCTCGTCTTTTGCATTGATGTGTTGAACTCCTCCATCATTGAGGGTGGGGATATTTATGGAGACTCCTCCTCCAGTGAATTGTTTACTTGTCCAACACCATTCACGACAGCAGAACTTAGTGATCTCACAGAATGGAGCTCAACTAAGCTCAATCACTTGCTGCTCAGGCTATTTAACATGCAAGTAGTCCTGCTTGGTAGCTTCACCAGGTCGACATCTCATTTTTGGGAATGCTTGGTGCTGCTCTTTGCATCCCTCCTGCAATCTCCATTGAACAATGGTTGATTCCCTGGCTTGATGTTAATGGTTGGGGGTGGGGGGGGAATGTCCTTGGCCATGAGGTTGTAGATTGTGCTGCAATACAATTCTGCTGTCATTGATGTCTCACAGCACCTCATGGATGCCCAGCTTCTGGTTGCTAGGTCTGTTTGAAGTCTGAACCATTTAGCACAATGAGAATGCCACAAAACACAATGGAAGGTATTCTCAACGTGAAGGCAGGACCTGGTCTCCACAAGATCTGTGCAGTGATCAACTATGTTTCTCCCTCTTGTTGGATCCCCCATCACCTGCTGCAGACGCAATCTGGCAGCTATGTGCTTTAAGGACCCGACCAGCTCAATCAGTAATGCTTCTGCTGAATCACTCTTGGTTATGGACATTGCAATTTCCCACTTAGAGTACATTTTGTGTCCTTGTCATACTCAGTGCTACCGCCAATTGCTGTTCAACATGGCGGAGAACTGATTCAACAGGTGAGTGAGGACCGTACTTGGTAATCGTAAGTAGGAGGTCTCCTTGTCCGTATTTAATCTGTAGCCATGAGACTTCATGGGGTCCAGAATCAATGGCAAAGACTCTCAGGGCAACTCCCTCCTGACTGTCAATCACTGTGCCATCAGCTCTGCTGGATCTGTCCTGTCAGTGGGCCAGGGCATATCCATTGATGGTGACAGTGCTGTCTGGGTCTTGGTCTGTAAGCTATGATTCCCGGAGTATGACTATGTCAGGCTGTTGCATGACTCAATGCGAAAGGGCTCTCTCAATTTTGGCACGAGCCCACAGATGTTAGGAATGAGGACTTTGCAGGCTGTTTTTGTACTTGCCTTTTCTGATGTCTAGGTTGACACCAACTGGTCGAATTTAATTCCTTTGTTCAGACTGTGTAGCAATTGGTGCAACTGAGTGACTTGCTCAGCCATTGCTAATCTTTGCTACCTTGCAGAAGAGGCCATATATCTAGTGTGAGGTCTCTCACTCATTGCCAATAAACTGAGGTGGTGCAGAGTGTCGATCAATAGCTGCAAACCCTGTTCCTTTTTCTTCCATTCAATGACAGGCTACAGGCATTGCTGGCTAGGCCAGCATTCAGTGCCCGTCCATATTTGCCCAGAAAGCAGTTGACACTCAACCATGTCGCTGAGAGTCCAGAATCAGATGGAGGCCAAATCAGGTGAGAATGGCAGATTTCATTCACTGAAGGACACTGGTGAGCCGACAAACAACAATGTGGTTTCATGGTGATCAGTAGATTCTTATTCCAGTTATTTGTTATTGAATTTCAAATACCACGTGCTGTGGGAAGATTCAAACCTGGGTACCAGAACATTGGCTGCTTGTTTTGGATTAATAGTCTAGCATTAATCCCACTAGGTCATTGATTCCCATGCGAGAAGCAAGACCCAAGCAAGACTTAGCACCTTCAGAAAGGAGATCAAATTTAAACATTATCATCATTAACATCAAGCAAGAACTGACATGAAACGTTGCACTTTTCAATAGGGAACAGTGGACAGTGATCAGAAATGGGAAGAGGGACTGATTGCTATCTTCCAGACCAAGGCACAGAGACTAGGGTGCCTGACTACAACTGAGTAACTGGAGAGACATTCTCGAACCTGCCTGGCTTGTAAAGTTCATCTCTAATTGTCACAACTATCTATCTAAACAAGCATCACTGACTCATCTCTCCATTGGTTTTGAGACAGCAAAACCACAATGTCAGGGAGAGGAACAATAGTGGCCAGTGGAGAAGTACTTCAGAAAGCTAAAGACCACCCAAGAGAGACACAGATTGCCAGAAAGCAGAAAACATTCTTAGAGAAGGATGAACTCTTCCAGTGGGACACGAATATTAGCAGAGGAAATAATTATTGCCAGAAATAAACAAACACGTCCACAAAAAGGTGGAGACTGCAAGAGAGACAAACTGTATAAACACCAGGATGGCACAAACACGGATAAAGAGGGACATTCATTGGCAAATAGAAAAAAATGTAACCAAAGAAAGGGAGAGATTGCCAGAATGATACAAAAAACGGCCACAGAGTTGCAAATACTGATAGACTGGCACAAATGCAGCCAGCAAGGGACAGGCGCTGTCAGTGAGGAACAAAGGCTGCCAAAAAGGTAGAAACGTTGCAAAAGACAGACAAACATCACCAGAGAAAGACAAATGCTGCCAGTAAGATAGAGACAAATGTCACCAGAGAGGGATGAAATTTGCCAAAGAGACAGAAAGACCAGCAGTGAGGCAAACGCAATTAGCTAGTCAACTGTTGCCAGTGAGATAAACCATCAGAGGATCAGCCTGAAGTCATGATCAACAATGGTACTCACAACATTGGTCGGAAGAGGGATAAAGTCCTGAAATCAGAATTCAGGGAGTTTGGAAGGACGTTATTAAGCAGGATCTCAAATTATGTCAGCATTATTGCCTGTGCCACATGCTGGTAATCCTAAGGAGGACTGATTGGTTGAACCTGTGGCTGGAGAACTGGCTCAAAAGTGAGGGCACTGGATTTGACAAACTGGGACCAGTTCTGTCCAAGCTACACAGGTTACATCTTCTCAGGAATGACTGATATCCTCACAGGGATATTTGCTCATGCTACTGGGATTGGTTTAAATGAGCTGAGGAAAGAATTAAACTGGAAGGGAGTTAAGGTGGTAACAGGAAATAGAAAACTGCAAGACAGAAGAAACAAAGCTGAGTATAGAAGATACTTCAAATGCAGAATGATGTCTGAAAGATGAGGATTTTTGACATACAGCGAAGAACAGATAAAAAGCAAAAAACGCTCAAGGGCATGCTATTTTGGATCCAGTATTACGTAATGAAAAAGGGCTAATTAATAACATTATGGTAAAAGAACCATTCGTCATGAGAAAGCACAATATGATAGAATTGCACATCATTTTTGAAAATGGGGCTATTTAATCTGAAGCAAGGGTGTTAAATTGGAATAATGTAAATTATCAAACTATGAAGCACAAGTTGACTGAACTGGATTGGGACAACACATTGAAAGACAACTCAACGCAGGCAATTTGTAGTCCTTAAAGAACTATTACATGAATTCCAGCAACTACACGTTCTTTCAAAGTGCAAAAACTTAAAAGAGGTCAGTCGACTGTGGGTGGATATTGTATATTTGGATTTTCAGAGGTTTTTAATAATGTTCCCCACAGGAGGTTGGTAAGCAAATTAAAGCACATGACAACAGAGGTAATGTATGGCATAGATTAAGGACTGGCCAACAGGCAGGAAACAGTAGGAATAACTGGGTCATCCTCATGTTGGCAGACGGTGATTCATACTTGGGCCTCACGTCTTCACAATACATTATCAATGATTTGGACGTGGACCAAATGCAGTATTGCCATTTTCATAGAGCTACAAAGCTAAACAGGAATGTGTGTTGTGAGGGCGATGAAAAATGCTTTTACGAAGATTTGGATAGGCTGTTTGAATGGGCTAAAATACAGCAGATAGAATGTGATGTTAAAACATTAGGCCATCCACTTTAGTAGAAACAATAGATGGTCAGAGCATGGCTAAAATGATGAAAAGTTGCAAAGTGTTGAAATGCAAAGGACTTGGCTGCACTCGGCACCAAGTCACTGAAGGCTAACATGCAGCGACACCAATAAAAAATAAAGTATTGCAGATGCCAGAAAGTTCCAAAGAGGGGTCACGAGACCTGAAACATGAAATCTGCTTTCTCTCCACAGATACTACCAGACCTGCTGAGTTTTTCCAGCAATTTCTGTGTATGCAGCTATAACAAATTATCAACAAAACTTTTTTCACCTTTATTATAAGCAAATTTGATTACAGAAATAGCAAAGTCTTGACTGAATTGTACAGGAGCTTGGTCAGAACATACCTGAAGTACTTGCTACCGTTTCAGTCTCTATATCTGAGGAAAGTTATTATCCCAGTCAGGGAGTACAACCAAGGTTCATAAGACCTCTCCCCGGGATGGCAGGACTGACCATGAAGAGAGATTGGGCAAACTGGACTTGTATTCTTTCGAGTTTCCAGGAATGAGAGGTGACCTCATTGAAGTTTACAAAATACATAAAGGGATAAACAGGGTAGATGCAGGGAAGATGTTTTCCCTGGTTGAGGACTCTAGAATCAGAAGCACAAATTACAAATAAGGGGGATTACATTCATGACTGAGGTGAGGAAAAAATGCATTTATTCAAAGGGTGGTGAATCTTTGGAATTCTCTACCCAAGACAGCTGAGGAAGCTCAGTCTTTGAGTATACTTAAAACGTGGAGGTTGATGAATTTTTGATCAAAGGCATAAAAATTTGTGGGGAAAAGGCATTCAAGTAGTTGGTCAGCTGTGATTGTATTAAATGGCAGAGCACGGTCAATACAATTAATGGCCTACTCTTGTACAAATGTGAAATGCTCCTTGAGTGGGACAAACACTGCCAAAGATAACTGCTGCCACAGATACAAACTTTGACAGCGAGACAGAAAATCTGCCACAGAGAGAGAGATAGAGACAGAGAGAGTGAGAGGGGGAATGCAACACAAATGATGCCAGTGACAAACACTATGAGAGAAACAAATACTAACAGAACAATAACCACTGCACGATGCACACAAACACTGCCAAAAAGTGGCCATCATCACTGCAGAGAAACAAAGACTGCCGCAGATATTGTCAAAGGAAACAGAAACTGCTGAAGAGGAAGAATCACTGTCAGAGCAGAAAAACACTGCTACAGAAAGACACACACAACTAAAAGGAGACAACTACTGCCAAACGGGCACAAACACTTGGAGAGAGTATCTAGAATGGCCAGAAAGCAGCAAACACTGCCAAATAGGAGCAACTACTGTCAAAGAGATCCAAATCTTGCCAGTCAAAGACAAGGACTGCCAAATGGGAGGACAAAGACTATCAGAGAAACATGAACACAATGGCACAGGAATAAATCATGCTTGAAAGAACACTACCAGAGGTGAAACGCTGCCAGACACAGAATGGGAAGGAATGTAGGCACAAGTCCAGCAGCGAAGCAGTTAACAATTAAATCATGAACACATCCCTTGTTCTGCCTCTTCAGGGAAACATACTGCGAGTTCCAAATCTTGTGGCCATCATAAAAATCACCAGAAGCATCTGTCAGCGCACTGAGCTGCTATTTTCATTGTCCAATAGCAAATTTACACAGTCACAAACACCTGGGCTGAATCCCTGCTTGACTAATTGTCGCGGGACAGTAGCCTGCATTTGTCTTTGCTGGGGTTTCCTACGCTCCTTCCCAAACATGTGGTTTCACTTTTCTCCTCTGGCTGCAGGAAATAACAGGACAGTGAAGGCAGAAAAATGATTTCTCTTCCAAAAGGTTGCCTCCTCCGAGGCCGTTCCAAAAATAACGTCCACGTGACGAGTCATTAATCATTCCATGAAAACCAGCTCAAGCTAAGGGGTCTTCATCTTGCAGGGTTGCCTTTCGAAGCGCCTGAGGGAAAAAACTTTACAAACGTAACAGATGACACTGACCACGCAGCGCTGCGGCCAGGGCTCTTTTGATAACCCACGCTGTTTTGTGACACAACAAAGATGATGTAAGAAGGCCACGTGAGGTCACTAGTGTTTCCATTGAAAGACGATATCTGTGTAATTGGTAAACAGGGATCTTTTTATTCCGGCAAATACACAGACACCTGATTATGTTCAGTGCGGCTCATATAATCCTTCCAAACAAGAGCTCAAAGCAATGTCTGTGCAACATGGGAAATTAAGCGTAGACTTCAAATGGGGTGTTTGGATTTGTGCCCTTTCAGCGAAATGATGACCTTTGCCTTACTCCCACTCTCATTTCTGAATCAGACGGTTGCAGGTACAATTCCCGCTGAAGAAATTTGAACACCAAAACTGGATTAACACTCCAGTTCAAGATTGAGAGTGCTTGCCTGACGGCGTGCCTTTTTTCATGTAAAAGATAAAAGTGAGGCGTTGTCTGCTCTCTCAGCTAAATGATTACGTTCTGTTGAATCTGTTTTAAACAAGTGGAAGTAACTCATCATAGGTATTGAGTCCAATGTTTATTCCTCCATCAACAGCACTCAGTTTATCAATTCATTATCACAGCACGAGTTAGCGGGCACACGACCTCAATGATGACACTAACAACATTTCAATATTATTCAATTGGCTGTAAAGCATCTTTAGAAGTCTTGAGGTCACAAAATGCCATATATAAATTCAAAACCTTTCACTTTGTCTGGGTTACAGTTCAAGAGTTGTGTTATCAATTGCCTCAAAACCTAGCCTGAAAGGTTTTGAAGCAGTCATATCAGACTGGAAATGTTAATTCTGTTTTTCCTCCACAGTTTAAACACGTACCAATAGGTTCAAGAACAGCTTCTTCCCTGCTGTTACTAGATTTCTGAATGGACCTCTCAAATTTCAAAACTAATGTTGATCTTGCTTTTGTGCACCTTATTTGCAACCGTAACTTTGTATTCCTTGCTCTGTTTAATCACCCTACGATCTTTGTGTGTTACGATCTGCCTGTACAGTGTGGAAAACACAATTTTTCACTGTATTTAGGTACATGTGACAATAATAAATCAAATCAAGCCTACTGAGTTTCTCCAGTACTCTCTTTATTTCAGCTTGAACTGCCCAACCAGACTTTATCCCCATCTATAACTTTTGTTTTTTTCGTTAAATAGCAATGGTGTCCAATTGGAATTGAAACAAAACCATAAAGTCTTTCATAACATTGTGTTTTCCTCCAGTCTGTTTATGTGTAAGAGATTCATTCCATTAATTCCTGGGGACCCCACAAGTTGGACTCTGCATGTTCATCCAAGTAATAACATTTGACTTGTCTTTGGTAGCTGCACACCTTTTTATACATTTAATAAAATCACAATAAATCAGAACAGGAGTAGGCTGTTTGGCCCCATGAGCTTACTCCACCATTCAATAGGGTCATGGCTGATTCGTCATTCTTCATGTCCACTTTTCTGTATTTCCCTGTAAAACTTGACACCCTGACTGATTGAGAATCTATCTATTTCAGCCTTAAACATCAATGTAATTCAAAAGTAAAGAGGCAGAAGTAGCTGGAGTGTACTGGGAATGGAGTTTAGCAGGCAACATGATTAAGGAACAATGGCAGGCATATAAGAAAATAGTTCATGACTCACAGCAAAGATATATCCCAGTGGGGAGAAGGATGCTAGGAAGTGCACAAAACAGCTACGGTTCCTCCAAGGTTAACCGAGTAAGTTAAGGAGAGGATCAAATTGAAAGAAAAAACAAACAATGTGTCAAAGATTTTACTGGGCAGCCAGCAAAGCTTTAAAAACCAACAAAAGTTGACCAAAAACTAATAGAGAGGGAAAAATACAAATAATATCAAAGAAGAAAGAACTTCTTCAAATATATAAATAGGAAAAGGGGGGTAAAGTGAACATTGGTGTGATAGAGAGTGAGGCTGGAGAAATAATACAAGAGAACCAGTAAATAACAGTCAAGTTGAATAAATACTTTGCATCAGTCTTCAGGGAAGAAATAACAAATAACATTCCTAATGTACCAAATTGTCAAGTGATAAAAGAGGCAAAGGAAAGAAAAAACAATAACTATCAGTATTGAAAAAGTATGAGGAGAACTAATGTGGGTGAATGACCAGAAGACATTGGAGCAGTGGTAGGCTATTCAGCCCATCAGTCTCCTCTACCATTCAGTGAGATCACAGTTGATCTGATAATTCTCAACTCCACCTTTTTGCCTTTTCCCCATTGCCTTTGTTTACTGATTAAAAATCTGTCTGTCTCAGCCTTGAATGTACTCAATATGCTTGAATGTACTTAATGATCCAGCCTGTACAATACTCTACAGTAAAGAATTCCATAGATCCACTACCCACTCTTAAAAGCCAAAAGTATTTTGCAAATTGAAAGAAAGTCACCTGTGACCAGCAATGTGAGATAGGAATTGGAGAAAAGATAAGATAATGATTTAGAAACAACACAAGACAGACAGGCACAAAATGGATAGGTGAGAGATAATGCGGACAACACACTAAGATAGAGAAAGAGGAAAATGCAAGGATGAATCAAAACCAGACAGGCAAACATGCTGCAGTATCAAGGAGGTCAAAGAAACATACTGTTGTCAGGCCCAACTCAATTACATTTTTTTGATGGTTGGCAAAATTCCCAGAACTGATGCTGATACAATTCCAGCATTCTGGATCATAATCAGACATTTCCTGTACAACCCACAATTGTTTGCCTTTACTTCCTGGACACATTTCCCTTGTTTCTTCCTCTGTGCCCACAAGAGTGGAAAAAGTACCCAGCAAACTATGAAAAGGTTACAGTTTTCAGTTAATTTACCTATGTGTAGGAGATGGTCAGTTGTTGTAATCTGCTGAGCTCGTCTGCCTCATTCAGCATGAATCCAATTTGGTGTGTGCATGGAATGAGCTGCCAGAGGAGGTGGTGGCAGCGGGTACAATTACAACATTTAAAAAGCATCCAGATGGGTATATGATTAGGAAGGGTTTAGAGAGATAGGGGCCAAATGCTGGCAAATGGGACTAGATTAATTTAGGATATCTGGTCGGCAAGGATGATATAGACCAAAGGGTCTGTTTCCATGCTGTAATCTCAATGAGGTTCTTAGGATGGGTCACTGGACCCGAAACATTAACTCTGTTTTTTCCTTCATAGATGCTGCCAGACCTGCTGAGTATTTCCAGCAACTTTGTATTTGTTCCTGATTTACAGCATCTGCAGTTCTTTTGGTTACTTGAGCACATTACTTTCATAAATTCCACCTTAAGCATTGACTTGGAGCAGGATTGGGAATTCATCAAACTTATTTCATGCAAAACTCTTGAAGCTGACAAAGAATACTATCAGGTTGGACTCAAATAATCTGTGTTAAGGGGGAATCTAGGTGTTTACATGAGGGAGAAAGGAATTGGTGAATATGTGATTAAAGTTAGATAAGGAGAAGGGTGGAGCAGAAAGACCAATATGGACCTAGCTGGTTATACGGCTTGTTTCTTCACTGTAAATACTGTGGAATTCTCCAATCTGTTGTCCTTCACAAATTGTCACCTTTGGTTCCTCATGGAAAATGGCAATCCCTTATTGTGATTACCTCTGATGCTCAATTTGTTAAAAGTATGACAATACTATGGCTTTAAGAGGTGTATTTTGTCTTTTTTTAATGAAGAATGGTTGAGACAGAGGTACTGAGCAGTCTGCTTAAAGCCAACAAAGTAAACACTTTGAGAGGCCTTCAGTTTTTTTTTAAAAATGGAACAATAGAAGCAGCCTGCATGGGTTGGGTCAAGCTCCCACAGAACCAAGAATTTTGAGCTTTCTGCAGTTTCTGGGGTCTTGAAACTGGATGTGGTAGCTCTTATTCCTCTCTGTGTTACAGCTAAACGCTGGGGTTCTCTTCCTGCTGCTAGAATTGCATATGAGACTATCAATTTTACTGAATTTGTCTTTGACGAGAGTATGTTTATGGGATGTTACTATATTAGAACAGTTAATTTGTAGTAGTTAGTATATATTACTTTGTTAAGCATGTCAATAGAGTTATAGTTAAGCCAATTCTTTTATTTTATTTCGCCAGTATTTTAACTGTAGTGTAAAAATAAAGTTTGCTTTGCTTCAATCAAATTGCATCTGGAAGCCAACACCTTACACTTAACTTTAAAATAAGAAAAAGTTAGGGTCTAGGCTATCTTCTTAATATATTTTGAGGGGGTTTGGTCTGGTCCACGACACTGTGTCACTCTTCATTCTTCAATAAACTCAATGCTGTCTTTACTTGTGCATATTTGCAGAGCTATGGCCATCATCAAATACAATTTAGTTTTCAAATGTGTAAAAACAGTTGTCTGCTTTAAAATTAGATTTGAAGTTGAAACATCCTTTGACTTTTAAAGTTAAAAGATTTGCATTAACCCCTCCATTGGCTCAAAGCGTTAAATTTACCATTTACATTGCCACACAGATCAACCCCTTTTCGGGTCAATGCTGAGATAACTGATCTCAGCTGAGGCAACAATATAAGCTTGAAAATTGGCCTCTGTACCTTTCGGCTAGAGACAAAACTGAACAAAGATTTCTGTCGTTGATTGCTATCCAGTGACCTATAATGGAAAGTTCTGCAGGCAGACTTTGGGTGGGACAGGATCAGACTCAGCTGTGCTGCTCCCATGTGCACCCTTTTCCTTAAAAATATAGAATAGCCATTTGGGTTGAGAAGGCAAGGACAGCTGCCAGCACCTCTGAAAACTGCACTTTCACAAGGAAGCAACACCTTCTCCAGAGAGGAAGAAAGGAAACTGGCCCCAAAAACCCTGAATAATCTTTAATAAAGTTGCTTTCAAAAGGTTTGAGGCGGTAAGAGGCCACCCCTTTTGGAGTAGGCTTCACATAAAGTCCAAATTTATGAACATTTATCACTAATACAAGGTCAAATTCCTTCATTGTAAGAGAAATTGTGTGGCAGAATTGGCCTCTGAAATTACACAGCACCACTTAAAATTTCTTTGCTGATCCAAAATGTTCCGCATTTCTTTTGCATGCTATTGATTCTTTGACCACATGATGGAGCTACCAAACCAAGCCTTTTTCAGTGAAATCCTCAATTTCCACCTCTGCCATGCAGAGTAATGCACAAACCAAAGCACCAATAAGCTGCAAGAATCGACTTAATTGTCTTCAATGGATGGGAGGAAGTGAACTGCTGTTCAAGTCTTGATAAGTTTACTGGTTGAGAAATTGGGAGCACTGTAAATGGGCAAGCCAACACTTGTCAAAAAGCAGACGACTGCGGAAGCTGAAACCTGCAATAAAAACAAAATGCTGGAAACATCTTTCGTCAATTTTAACTCCATCTCTCTCTCCACAGATGCTGCCAGACCTGGTCAGCATTTCCAGCACTTTGTGTTATTATGCCAACATCTGTTTCTGATCTTCCAATCTGTGTTCCATTTTTTAAACAGTGACCTTCACCAGACACAGAATCTCTCAGTTTTGAGGCTCCGCTGTACCCTTCTAACTTGTCCCAGGCACTGCACTGTTCAACAAAATCAACAGGAGAGTGAAGGGTAATCAATACCAGGATCACTGGTGATCACGTTCTTTCTACTGTCAAGAAAACTTGATTCACATCATGAGTGTAGGCTCCTTCCAAAGATAATTCACTGGAAGCATATATTTAAGAAAGCAGAGAGCAAATGTGCAAAATACTGCTGCCCACATTCAGTAATTTAAAGGGGCTGCTTTGAAGCTTTTGGTTACACTTCAGACCGTGTTCCTGATCCATGGGCACCACCTGCAGACTGCAGCACCGCTTTGTGGGTCTGCTCCTGGGCATGGCCAAGTTTGCCATCAAGAGGTCCTTTTAATTTAATTTTGATCAGTTCTCTTTGTCAGTTTTCATTTATGTTTTGACTTTGATACAGTGTTACTCAGGGTTGTCGAAAACATGATTGTTTATTGTTTATTTTCAAAAGAATAGAAACATTGCCATCCCTCAGCCCCTTAAAGGGGATGCACCCTGAATATTGTAGAGCAGATTCTGCGGTCACATGAATTACATGTGCTCACTACTACTGCTGTGTAACTAGTTCAAGCAACCAGGGATACTGCATGAATTGATAATCACCACAGACAACAAGGTGCAGGGCTGGATGAACACAGCAGGCCAAGCAGCATCATAGGAGCAGAGAGGCTGACGTTTC
>NW_025969704.1:0-14067 GCF_021869965.1 Rhincodon typus | reverse complement strand
GCATCCACACCCCTGTCCTGCATGTAGGTGATTGTATCCCTGAGGAGCGCGAGGATCTCAGAGATGGTCCTGTCTGGTACAGCAAAGGTTTGGTCAGGATCAATCACCAATCCAGAATAGACCTGACCCAGGTGGCAATGACCTCAGAAAGGATTTTGTCAGCTGCATTCAGCAATGATATTGGTCGCTAATTTCTAACTTCCTCCCTTTAACCCTTCCTGCTGTAGATGAGGGTGATGATCCCTTTCCTCATGTATTCACTCATAGTACCTGCCAGAAGCATACTGTCGTACAGCTCCAGCAGGTTCTGGCCAATCAAGTCCCGCAGAGCCGAATACAACTCTCCCGGTAAGGCATCACTTCCTGAAGTTTTATTCTTTTCTAAGGACTTGAGGACCTTCGTCAGCTCGTCCAGAGATAATAGTTGGTCGAGGCTCTCCCGCTTGCTGTCGTCTAAGATCTCCATGATCGAGGACAGGAATGAATGGGAGGCTGCTCTCTCTGTGGCCGTCGTGTCATACAGCCCGGCTTCAAAGGATTTGCTGAACCTTAGGATGTCAGACTGTGATAAACTTACCGAGCTATGTTCTTCCTTCAGGCTCCTGAGCACAGAGCTCTCCTTGTGCATCTTCTGGAAGAAGAAATGCGAGCACACCTCATGAGGTCACGTTACGGCTGTACAGGACATTGATGAGGCCACGATTGGAATACTGTGTCCAATTCCGGTCTCCCTGCTGTAGGAAGGATGTTGTGAAACTTGAAAGGGTTCAGAAAAAATTGACACGGATGTTGATTTGTTTGGAGGGTTTGAGTGAAAGGGGGAGGCTGAATACACTGCGGCTATATTCCCTGGAGCATGAAAGGCTGAGGGGTTACCTTGTCGACGTTAATTAAAGCATGAGTGGCATGGATAGGGTAAAGAGATAAGGTCATTTCCCTTGGGTGGGGGAGGCCAAAACTCAAGGGCGTAGGTTTAATGCACAGAGGGAATATTTAAAAGAGAATTAAGGGGCATTATTTTCATGCAGAGGGTGGTGCATGAATGTAGTGAGCTGCCAGAGGAAGTACTGGAGGCTGGTACCATTACAACATTTAAAAGGCATCTGGATGGGAATATGAATAGGAAGAGTTGAGAGGGATATGGGCCAATTGCTGGCAAATGGTACGAGATTTAATTCGATATGCAGTCAGCATGGATGAGTTGGATTGAAGGGTCTGTTTCAGTGCTGTCTATCTCTGACTCTTTTATTCTATCTTTCTCCACAGTGCAGACCCTGAACCGGAAGATTATCTTGGAGGCCTCCAAGGCAAAGAGCGAGGCTTGATGGCTCTTCACCTCCTGGTGATCCTCCGTGGCATTGACCCCCATCGTCTGCAGTAAGAGTAGGTTCTGCATGGTTTTCTGGAGTTTGGACAGTTTTTTCAGCCCTCTCTCACCTTCTGAACACTTTTCAGGATAAGTAACTTCTTGATGTTCCCTTTGACTGCTTCCCACCAAATTCAAAGAGGGCCTTCATGGTTCTTCAACCTGTGTACTCCCTTTTGAGCTGCTTAATGATTTTTGGGGTCAACGGTTTCACATTCAGCTTCCATGTTCCCTTGCCAGGCCACTGGTCATCCTGTAGGTGACAGTCAGCCAGTAGGAGGCAGTGGTCAGAGAAGAACACAGGCTTGACATCGGTGGGTCTCAACGAGAACGTATGGACACAAACCGTCAATCTATCCTGTGGGCGTATAGACCCACCTGGGCACCACCAGTTGTATCGACTCTGGGCTCAGTCTGCAAGGGTGCTGAAGATGTTGTGCAGCTTGACGCCTTTAACCGTTTCCATCAGGAATCTGAACGTGGAGTCCAGCTCACTGTCAGACCCTCCGGATTGTCCCTCCGTGTCGATGATACAGTTGAAGTCTCCGGCCAGAATGACCAGCCTGGACGTCACCAGCAGCAGTTGGAGCAGAATGGCCAGCCCCTCACTCTTTCCCAGCAGCGTCTACACATTAATTACTCTCAGAGAAACGTTTCTGTATGAGCCTGGCCTGATCTGCACACCTCCCAGGAACTATATGGTGACTGTAAACAGTCTCAAATTGAGCCTTATTGATTCACCCTCCTATCAGTAACTTCCCAATGATTGTTGCCTGTTTCACAGTCAGCCTCGTCTGATCTTCTCTTCCTGTGAGTGAATCCTTTGTGTCATCTTCCATTTCGCCCGTGCCTTTGAGAATGCATCTAGATTCCCCTTCATTCATTTCATTCCTTTTCATTCTCCTCACTGCCTCGCTGCTCTCACGTACATCACTTGTCTCTCCCTTTCCCTCCGGAATGGTTCTTGTGAACCCCACTACCCTCCCCGCCTCCAAATTTCAGCTGCAGTGTTGGAGAATCACAACAATGTGCATTGCTATTACTGCTCCAGCTTGTTCATATTTCTTCACAAAACAGAAACACAACTTACCGACAGGAATACATGTCAGGTGAATGAGATAAATCATTCATCTAAAAGCAGAATGCTGTTCAACAGTGGAATTAACTTTATTTTGTTTGCGTATAATAGAAGCAGGAAAAATAGCATGTAGTTATGCATGCAACTCATTTCTCTGAAGACAGCTGTGCAAAGAAATGGTATCTCTGCTGTTCAAATAATTCCAACAGCACAACATTGGATAGAGAGAATTTGGAAATGATGCAGAAAATGCAGATATTAATGATTGAACGAGGAGTACAGATCAAGATAGGGGAAACTGAACACGGTGTGCTCTCAAACTGTGAAATCATTCCGCAAATGGAATGTTTCGTTCAAGCAATTAAATCTATCTCCCTCATTCTCAACTTGTCTCCTTCCCAGTCGATTTTCTTCTGCTCTCTGGGCCACCCCCAACGTGTAGCTCCCTTTTTCTCCCCAGTTTGTCCTCATTCCTTCCTTTATCCCGGGTGTGTAATTGTTTCTTTATCGTCCGTGTTTGATTTTCGATGAACACACTGCACTGGTTTGTGACCAGGTCGGCCAGTTGAACCTCACAGAATATGAGTTCCCTTATTGGGCCAGATTAACAGCCCAAATCAGAGAGCCGTGGTTGAAAGATAAGAAGGGTGAGTGTCAGAGAGGCTGACACTCTAGTAGCTGCTTCTGAATGAGGCATTGCTGAAGTCAAGGACTGTTCATGTGTAAATGAAGGGTGACTTGGAGATAGACACCAGCCTCAGTGTAGTTGTTTCACATATATCTCCAGCACAGGGTTTGAATGTTATTATATACCCTTCCCATTGTTGTCAAACATCTCTGTATACAGTGATCAGCAGGGTTAGAAAAAGAATGATATGGAGAATGTGGGAACAGCATTGTGTTGCTTTTGCACAGCTTTGATGGAGAGGAGAAAGTTTCTGAATGCAATCTATTTTGATTGTGAGGGATTCTTAAATTTATTAGGTTGATGCTTGACTTGTTTCTCTGTGATGGCATCTTGTATGATTCATTGAATGTTAAACAGAAAGGATATCAGCGTATGTTGGTAAATTTGGATTATTATACTGATATAAAATATGATTGATGTATTCAAATAAACACGGCAGCTTTTTAAAGAAATTCCTGAACATGTTGATTCACTCATTGGCTCCTGGTCAGTGCAGTATTCTGGTGCAGAGCATTCTGTAGAACTGATCCGTCCTTCCACATCACACCTTCTGATATGAAACCCCACATTCCTCACTGCGGCTGGTCTATCCCAGATTTCCTGATATGGTCTCTGAATTGCATCAATGTGGAGCTGGAGGAACACACCAGGCCAGGCAGCATCAGAGGAGCAGGAAATTTGATGTTTTGGTGAAGGACCCTTCTTCAGAAATGGGGAAGAGGAAAGGGGGCTCTGAAATAAACAGAGATAGGAGGGGTGTGGCTGGGGAAGGTAGGTGGAATAGTGATAGGTGAGTGCAGGTAGGCAGTGGTGGGGATTGGTCAGTGAGGTGGGAGGAGCGGATAGGTGGGCAAGAAGACAGACAGGCCAAGGAGGCATGGATGAGAGGGAGGGTTGGTCATGGGATGAGGCCGGGGATGAGGAGATTTTGAAACTGTTAAATTTCACATTGAGCCCATTGGTTTGTAGGCTCCCAAGAACATGAGGTGCTGTTTCTCCAGTTTCCAGGTGGATACATTTTGGCACTGGAGAAGGCCCAGGATGGACATTTCATCCAAAAAGTGGGAGGGACAGTTGAAGCGGTTCACAACTGGAAGGTGTAGCCATTTGTCATGAACGAGCGCAGGAGCTCTACAAAGCAGTCTTTGAACCTCCACTTGGTCTCACCAATGTAGAGGAGGCAACATCGGGAGCATCAGATGCTGTCGAGCACATTGGCAGATGTGCAAGTGAACATCTGTCTGATGTGGAAGGTTGTTTTTGTTCGTTGGATGGATGTGAGCGGGGAGGTGTAAGGACAGGCGTAGCACTTCCTGCGGTTGCAGGGAAGGGTGCCGGGGGTGATGGGCTAGTGCGGAGTGTGGAACGGACGAGGGAGTCGCAGAGAGATCGGTCCCTACGGAAAGCAGGTATGGATGGGGTTGCAAATATATCCTTGGTTGTGGGGTCAGATTGCAGGTGGCAGAGAATAATCCATTGAATCCGAATTTTCGTGGGGTTATATGTGAGGACAAGGGGGATTCAGTCTTTGTTTTTGTTGCAGGGAGGGGGCGTGAGGGCAGAGGTGTGGGAAACGCAAGAGATGCGTTCGATAGCATTTTCGAACACTGAAGGGGGGGAAGTTGCAGTCTTTAAAATACGAGGGCATCTGGGAAGTTCATGAGTCGAACTCCTCATTTTGGGAGCAAATGCGGCGGAAGCAGAGGAATTGGGAGTAGGGGATCGCATTCTTGCAGGAAGGTGGGTGACAGGATGTGTCGTCTAGGTAGCTGTGGGAGTCGGTGGGCTTGAAATATATATTAGTTTCTAGGTGGTCACCAGAGATGGAGACAGAGCGGTCCAGGAAGGAGAGAGAGGTATCAGAGATGGTCCAGGTGAACTTGAGGTTGGTGTGAAAGGTACCAGTAACGTTGATGAACTGTTCAAGTTCCTCGTGGGAGCACGAGGTGGCGCTGATACAGTCATCAATGACGAGGAGGAAGAGGTGGGCGATAGTGCAGCTGTGGAAGAGGGACTTTTCCACGGATCCAACGAAGAGGCAGGCACAGCTTTGGCCCATGTGAGTTCCCATGGCCACCTCATTAGTCTGTAGGAAGTGACTCCCCCACCTAAACGCTCCTCCCTCGAAGACATCGAACACTTACTTTTAGGTCCTTTGAATGGCCAATCCGACATTTTGTGAATAATTGACTTCCAAGTACAAGTTTCGTATCATAAACAAAAGACTGAACAATTTAGTAAACACAAAATAACATCAGCGTGAGAAAATGAAATAACACGGCAAGCTGATACTTTATCAGAGATAGTAAGAACTGCAGATGTTGGAGTTAGAGATAACACAGTGCTGAGCTGGAGGAACACCTCCACACTGTGTGAGAAGATATTATTTTGTCTCTGCTTTAAATCCAAAACATTTGTCCACATCCTCAATTACACGAGGGGCTGCCAGATAAACAAACACCGTTACTTGATAAATAAAATAACAACACCAGCCAGGTTACTTTCCTGTCGTTTCAAAGGTATAAATGTGGATTCATTGGCTGTTTTTCTGAAACTTTGATCAGGTTTACCTTCTCAGTTCACCCAAGCAAAGGCAGCCATACTTCTCACTGAGCTTTCTATTTCTTCAGCTTCGAGAAGTTAGTGTATCAGATTAGGTACGGAGCTTTGAAATCTTCATGCTGTCTCAGCAACAGCTCAGAACGCGTTTTCTTTTTTTTTAAACAGTACAACAAAACAATATTAATAATGGTTCTGGTGGATAGTCTATTCGACTCCTCCCAAAGTTTCAATTACTCTACAACACCTGCCATCTGATGAACAATGATTTCTCTGCCTTCAACACCATAATTCCAATCAAATATATCTCTAAACGCTGATGCCGAGATCTCGGCTCCACTTCTGTAACTGAATTCACGACTTCCTGCCCCACAAACTGCAATCAGTAAGAATCGATGACAACAGCTTTTCCACTGTAACCCTCAACAGTGGTGTTTCACAGGGCTGCTACTCAGCCTCCTCTGTTCCTTATACATATGACTGCGCGGCCAAATTCCACCCCAACTCCATTTACGAGTTTGCCTCGGTCGAATGTCAAACAACGATGACATAGAACACACCAAGGAGGTTGAGTGCTTAACGGCTTGCTGTAAAGATAACAATATCTCATTTAACATCAGCAAAATGAAGGAGTTGGTCATTGACTTCGGAGAGCAGGGTGGAGCGCACACTCCTTTCTGTATCAATGATGTTGAGGTCGAGAGCGTCAAGTTCCTGAGCGGGATAATCACCAATACTTTGTCCTTGTCCGCCCACGTTGGCACGACGGCCAATGAAGCACAAAAATGTCTCAACCTCCTCATGAGACGAAGGAAATTCGGCAAAGACTCTTACCAATTTATATAGATGCACCATATAAAGCATCCTATCTGGATGCATCACAGCATGGTGCAGCAATTGCTCTTCCCACGACCACAAAGAAACCACAGAGAATTGTGAACACAGCCGAGTCCATCACGCAAACGAGCCTTCCATCCATTGACTCCATCAATACTTTCCGCTGCCTCTGGAAAGCAACCAACATAATCAAAACCGCTCCCACCCCTTTTATACTCTCTTCACCACCATTCGCCACCTTCCGTCGGACATAAAATATAAAAGTTTCAATACACGGACAAATGGGATTCAAGAACAGTTTCATTTCCACTGTTACCAGACTGTTGAACGGACCGCTCAAACGTTAAACTTCAGCATGTAATTCGAATCCAGGCCTGATCTCAAAAACAAACGAAGCCTCTCTGGTCTTTTTTTTTAATCCCACAGTTGACATTAGCTGCCCACACTCCACGAGTCATTTCAAATTTGTAATTTAAAACTGAACAAAATAATAAAATCATGAAAAATCAACAGGGGTTCTCACACTACATTCCATCACTCAGCAGCAGGTACAACATATTTAGCCCTTTTGTTCTCACAATGTGTGTCTGGAATAATTCAAACCCATCTCATCGTCACTGGTATATCATGGGGTCCTGTTAACCATGCTCTGTAATTCTGCAGTTTACATGGTATATCATCCCAGCTCACCAACACACCTGCAGTCTCCCACCCTCTACGCACAACCGACACAGCCACTGAATCAGTTATGACTTGTCTGCAGGGAAGTTAAAAATCTAAATCCAGTTTTGTAATCTTTTTCTGCACACTCTCTGTTGTCTGGTATGTCATGTTCCTCACATCATATTTCCTGGTGTATTGTCTTCCTTTCACAGTGCAAAGAATTGTTAGCCTCTCTGCTCCTATGATTCTGTTTGGCCTGCTGTGTTCATCCAGCCCTGCACCTTGTTGTCTTTAAAGAATTATTACTGCTGCTCCTGCAAAGGTTTTCTTGCAATATCCCATTCTTATGTTTTCATTCCATGTTAATATTCCAATTTTCTTTGCAGTCCATGGTTCATCACATAACTTTTCGCTCTGTTTTATTTTCTGGGACTACTGAACAACTCCAGGACCCTGACGAATTCCCAGATAGATAAGGGTTCTCCGCAGGACTGAAAACAAGGGCTTAGTGATTTAAAAAGTTCCTTCACTCTCCGTTCATAGTAAATACCACCCTGTCTCTCTCACAAGAGCTATAGGTACGTACAGCACAGAAAGACGTCTTTCAGCTTGTCGTATCCACGCTCACCGAAAACAACCAAGCAAATACGTAACCCCATTTTCCAGCACTTGGTCTATAGCATTGCTTGCTATGGCATCACAAGTGCACATCTAAATGTTACTCACTACAGAAGCAGATTACGCAATAAAGTCAAAACAATCGCAGATATATTTTTCAGTAATTCTGTTATTCACTCTATTTAATGAGTTTAATAATTGGAAAAGATAAATATGATAGAAGTTTCTTCAATGCTTCTCTGAACTTAGTCTGTGTCATTGCATAAATACAAGTGTTTGTGCAACAACTGAGGAGCTGAAGCATGAAACCCAACTCCTGTATAAAGTACTCACGAATGACATTCAGATTCAAAAGGAAACACACACGTCTCCACATAGAAAATACGATTAATACTGCCCATAATACGATGAAGTTCATGATATAAGCAGCAGTAAAATGATAGATTTTCTACGATTCTCTAACTCTGGGTCTTTCAGATTTTCCAAATTTTTCTGAGGCCGAAGTCTCTTGCGTACTTTGCTTGTCATTAAAATCTGTCTCACAGTCAAAACGTTGAGCAGCAGAATTAGGACAAATGGGACACAGGGTGTTAGAACATAATTGAGAATATTGACTGTCATCCAAACAAGAGAATACTGAACAGCAAATGTTACACCACAAAACCATGGAGCGTTAACCAAAATGTATCTACCTGTTAACATGAAATACCAGGTGATGTTCTTTAAAAAGCTCAGCAGAGACACTGTTCCCAGAACCACTGCTGCAGTTTTTCTGGGGCAATATTTAATTTTCAGTTTCTGATAAGAAATTGCCACAAAGCGATCAAAGGTGAAAGTTACATTGAACCAGACAGAGCAGTCAGTAGATGCATAAAGCAGGATTGCGTGGATGTTGCACATGCGTATAGAGTACAGGAAATGGAAATGCTCCTTGTAAACAATTGGAATGTGTCTCAATATCAGGTCGAAGATAAGTACCAATAGATCTGCTCGTGTCATGGCCAGGAGATAGCATGTTACACTCTTGGAGAGACCACAGTTGCCGCGAGACAGGATGGCAATAGTCAGTAGGTTACCTGTCAGGAAGGGAAGTCATAAAAATAAATTTTAAAGAAGTCAATGTGATCATTTTAATTCTGTACTAATTAAACTTGTTAAATTTGTTTTAATATCTTCAAAAGATTGGCGGCGGGGTGTGGGCTCAATCGGCTCTGCTGCCTGCACAGATTTCCAATGCAGTTTCAGGCCAATAGAGCTGGCATAATGCCTCTACCAGCTTTGGTCACCATGAAGGTTCTGCCTTTTTCCCCCTCTTTTTGTCTGAAGATTTTTGACCTTCATGCTAAACAGCAATCAGTAATTTCTCTGAAATGAAACAGACCTATGATCCTCTCGCACAATGGTACCTTGTTTCCATGATGGATTGTGGTCACTTTATGGGGATGAGCAAGTATGTGATCCAAAAGACACCAAATTAGCTTGAAGGTCGGAGAGAGAGGGTGATGGTGGATATTTGTTTTTTTTTTTTCAGATTGGAGACTTGTGACCAGCGGTATGTCACAAGGAGTGGAGCTGGGTGCATTGCTTTTTTTTTGTCATTTATGTAAATGATTTGGATCCGAAATTGGGACAAATGGTTAATAAGTTTGCAGATGAAACGAAAATTGTTAGCGTAGTGCACAGCGAAGAACGTTGCCTCAGAGTAAATGGGAACTTGATCACCTGAGCCAATGGACTCACGATTTGCAGAAGCAGTTTAGTTCAGATCAATGTGAGGTGATGCATTATAGTGCCATTAAAAAGCAGCCATTGAAAGAACTTTTCACTGCATTCCTGTGCTTCTGTGTGGCAATACATGGCATTCAATTCACTTGAGCATATTTGCCTGGAATTGTCTCCAATTCTGCCTTCATGTGATCTGCACTCAACCGATGTGCAACTTGCAGTGCACATCCAAGACATTCAGTGCTGTCACAATACCTGCTCCAAACGCATCTTGTGATTCACACTCATGCACCACCACATGCAAGCCCATGACATCTCTTCCCATCAGCGCCAACACCGTCCAAATATTTCCTACTCCTATGTCAGATTTCATCATCATCTCAATCGATATTTTGCAATAATATTTGTATTACCTTCCTTTCAGTCTCTAGGAGACAGTTCTGAAGAAGTGTCAGGCGAGAGTCGAAAAACAAACCCTCTTTTTCTCTGTCGCCATGGATATTGCAGAACTGCTGCGTTAATTCAGAGTTTTGTGTGTTCTTCCCAGTTGCAACTTTGTTTCCTTCCGAATGGGGGCATCCGCTCGGAGCAGGCATTCTCTCAAAATCACTCAGAATCTCAAATACTTAATTACATTTAAGCACCGATCCTCGAAGTTATAAGGAGAATAAAGGATGTTGCTGAACTCTTTCTTCTTCAACATTTATTTTACGTCTGGAGGCAGCCCAGTGAACGTTCTATGAACTGGTTTCCAAACATATACAATCGCTCCGAAGGAAGGAAACAATGTTGTGTATAATACTCTCGTGTAATATCAAAAATACTGAAAATAAATACTAGCTATCCACTGGAATTAATACTAACTGATTGAACCTATATTCTAATATTTTATTCTTCACGGATACAACACGGATAACATGGATTGGAGAAAGACCGAGGATAACTGGATGGAGACCAGAATCTGTGACTGGAAGTTTAGAACATGCCCACTCTTCAGAAAATACAATTTATAAGAATTGTAGTACAGTTTGGTATGTAACAGGTAACTAAAATCGAAGCACAAGGACTTACTTGGAACTCCGACGAGAGCAAGAACAGGATAATAGCCAGCTTGAATAACGTGAAGTATGCAAGAGATCCACCATTGCCATTGTAGCGTTTCATAATATATGGAAATGGTGTAGAGAGAACCGCTCAAACTCCTGTTCATTGTATTAGCTGTCAAATCGATTACATTCGGATTGTATTCTACCAACTCTATCCCTCTGCGGTCTGTAAATATGAAGACTGTTGGTCCTGCCGAGTCTGCTTAATGATAAACGAAAAGCACTCCATAAATAATAGAGTAGAGAACCCCTCCCACCTTTGACACAGTTAAGGTCCATGGAGAATGACATTAATCACAGCCACAGAAAAAAAACAAAGATTTGTTAACTCCTTCTGATTTGAATCAAAAAGAACATTCACTTTGTCCTTATTGGATACAAGATATTTGCAGATGGAATGAATGTTTTCGATTCCATACTTGGGCCACTGTCTGTGTGGAGATTCCACGTTCTCCCCCTGTTTGTTTGGGTTTCCGGCAGATGGTTCAGTTTCATTCCACAATCCAAAAAGCGCAAGTTTGGTGGTTTGGCCACGCAAAATTGCCCTGAAGTGTTCAGGAATGTGCAGGCTAAACATCAGTCATGCGAAATGCGCTGTCAAGGGGTTTGACGAGAATGCTTTTTGAATGGTCATTGAAGACGCGATTGCCCTCTTTTGGCACAAAAACAAAGTTGCTGCAAAAGCTCAGCAGGTCTGGCAGCATCTGTGGAGGAGAAAACAGAGTTCACGTTTCGGGTCGGTGACCCTTCCTCAGAGCTTCCTCAGAACAGTGCCCTCTTTCGGCACTGTAGGAATTCTATGATCCACGAAGTCTGATGACACCGGAAAGGAGGCTCAACTCAAATATTTAATTCCGTGGAAAATAATCTGATTCGTTTCTACATTATAAACATCATATATTTAAAAAAAAAACTGCATGATATCATGAGATCGGACTTCGAACTACAGCGTAATTTTGGAAGGCGGCATCATCTGAACAAATGCAATGGAGGTGAAGAAACTGGGAGAAATGGATGGGGCCCTTGCACTACATGGGGTGTGACGAGCGGCAGGGAAGATAGCTGTGGGAGTCAGTGGCTTTGTAGTAGTTAGCAGTGGACACGTTATTCTTTTAAGTGGAGACAGAACAAGGAAAGAAAGGGAAATGTCAAAATGAACGATATGAAAGTTATAGAGGGGTGGAAATTGGAGACAAGCTGAATGAAGTTTTCGAGGTCCTGGTGGGAGCATGAAGTAGCATGGAAGCAGTCATCATTGCACTGAAAAAAAAAAAGTTAATGTGGAAGCCAGTGTAGGACTGGAATAAGGATCATTCCACGTACCCTGTAAACAGGCAGGCATAACTGGGGCACAGGAAGGTGTCCATAGCCACCCCTTTTACTTGGCAGAAGTGAGATGAATTACAGGAGAAATTGTTCTGTCAGAGAACAACTTTATTCAGATCATGGACTGTAGCGGTGGATGAGGAGAGTTCAGGCCTCTGGTAGAGGAAGCAGCCGAGAGCTTTCAGACCATCCTGGTGGGGAATGGAAGAATAGAAGGACTGGTCATCCATAATGAACAGGCGGCAAGTAGGGCCCGGAAGTGGAAATTGTAAATTTCGTGGGAGGCATCAGAGGAATCACGATCGTAGGTGCAGGGTCTGGATAAATGGAGGGAGGAAGAAGTCAAGTTAGGAGGAAATGAGCTCCGTGGGGCAGGAACAGGCTGATTGAATGGACCTACCGAGGCAGACTGGTTTGTGGATTTTGTGGACAGGCACATGTCTGTTCTCAGCATGGGGCAGTGTTCTAGTGAATCACAACACAAACTGGAGGAACAACATCTCATATTCAGATTAGGCACTTTACAGCTCTGTGGACTTAATACTGAGTTCAACATCTTTAAATTGTGAATCATTTCTTCCCTTTCTTTTAGCTGCTGTCATCACCTCCCCGCCCACCATCCCAGTTACTGACCTTTCACGGCTGGCAGGAGAAACACAATTGTTCTAATCACTTGATCGGAACTATTGACAATTTTTTGCCTTCAGTACCCTCCCCCCACTCCCGCCCCTAAACGAAAGAGTAAATGCAGTCCCCTTCACACTTCACTTCAGCTCTGATGAAGAGTTATCTGGAGCCGAAATGTTAGTCTGCTCTCTCTCCATGGATGCTGTCTGAATCGCTTTGATTTCCAGCATGTATTGTTTTCGGTACAGATACCAGCATCTGCAGTAATTTGTTCCTATGGTGCGCAAAAGACATTTGGTCAGAAAGATGAATGTCAGAAAGAGGGATGTGGGCTACACGCTGGACAATGGGACGAGTTTAGTTTTTGGAAACCGGATCTGCATGGAGGAGTTGGACTGAAGGATCTGTTTCCGTGCTGAATGACTGACGATTGATGTGGTCTCGAAGGCTTCTTCTCTGAAAATTCCTTTGTTGCACTAACTTATCTGAAAATGTGCTTCATTTCTGGAAATGTCTGTGCACTCAGTTAATGAATTGATGAAAGCCTGAGCACATTGTTCGATCCCAGCCAATGGTGTTTACTGTTAAACAACTCCCAAATATTTACACTAAGTGCTAAACAGCGACATACCATACTCCATGTAAGTTAGTATCGTGTCTTTCTGTCTGGAGACGCCATGACACTTGTCTTCTTTGGTCAACACAGGAAACTGCGGGTCACACCAGGTCCTGGCTGGAGTTTTAAGTGAGTTCAGAGTTTAAACTAGCTGAACCAAAATTCACAGAATAAGTTATTATAGCTCTTAACCAATATCGGAGCCATTTCTGCTGCTGGTCACCTATCACAGCCCGGCTCGTGATACTGAAGCTCCAAGCAAAGTGGATCACAAACCATGACCAAGTTATCTCATTTGAAGCATTTGAATCCAGTCAAACTAAGTGGATGACTAACATTGCATTCTCACAATTAATTACATTCTCGCCTCCATTGCGCCAATCGATGATTAATTATCTGTTTTCCCATTGACAAACTGAATTGTGAAAATCATTAAATTATTAAAGTACATGTTATTATCAGCAACGCAACACGTGACACCAGAACCAAGGATGAATCCGTACATATTGAAAGAAAAGGAATTAATAACTCTTTCAGACAATCTCCTGCATTTATCCCAATTTTCACCATTATCAGGAATATCTTGAATTACCAGTTTAAAACCAGCTTTCGCATCTTGAAGCATTTATGTCTTGCACAAAATTCCAAAATGCACACAAGCTAAAACGGATAAGACAAAACGATTCTCATCTGGATCAGACTGAACTTCAACCACACCACAACAGGAACTCCTGAACAAACTAACAATATAATCTCCTGAAAATTGATATTCACACCTGATTGTTATTGATGCATCAAATTCAACCCATAAACGGCTATCTCCACACTGTCTTGCAATTCGTGGAGTAAACCAGAGGT
>NW_025969703.1:4024-14069 GCF_021869965.1 Rhincodon typus | reverse complement strand
ATAGTGGGAGAGGAGATGGACAGGTTGTGTCAGGTCAAGGAGGCGGGGATGAGAGGAAGGGTTGGTCATGGGATGAGGCTGGGGGGTGGGGTGATTTCAAAACTGACAAAGTCCACATTGAGACCATTGGGTTGGAGGCTCCGAAGGCGGAATCTGAGATGCTGCTCCTCCAGTTTCTGAGTGGCGTCATAGTGACACCGGAGGAAACCCAGGATGGACGTGTCACCCAGGGAGTGGGAGGGGGAATTGAAATGGTTCTCAACCTGAAGGTGTTGTTGTTTGTTGCAAACAGAGCACAGGTGCTCTACAAAGCAGTCTCCGAGCCTCCGCCCATGGTCTCACTGATGTAAAGGAGGCCACATCAGGAGCAACGGATGCAATAGACCACATTGACCAGACTGGAAGAAAACTGACAATAAGGATACACAAACACCAACTAGCCACCAAGAGACATGACCACTTCTCAGTGGCCTCAATACACATGGATAAAGAAGGACACAATTTCGACTGGGACAACACACCCATCATAGCACAAGCCAATCGGAGACATGCCAGGGAATTCCTGGAGGCCTGGCATTCCAACCAGAACTTCATCAAGAAACACAATGAACTGGACCCGACTATACAAACCTCTGAAAAACAGAACCGGAATTAATGCCAACCACACCAGCAAACTGAGGCATATAACTAACAAGTGGAACGGAACACCAACGCTTCACCAGAGGAGCACTGATGATGTTACCTGGCAGGGTAACAAAACATCTGCAATCAAACACACCGGCTTGGTGAGCAAGTCTGCAACCTAAACTAATCCCTTCTTTCTTCCCTTTTGTTCATATTCCGCCATTCTAGCATATCCCTGTGCTTATCGAAAAGCCCCTTAAATGCTGTTCTTGTATCTGCCTCCACCATCACCACTGGCAGTTCATTCTGGACACAGAACGCCTTTTTATAAAAGCCTTGTGCCTCACATCTCCTTTGAATTTTCTCCCTCTCACCTGAAATGCAAGCCCCCTAATATTAAACATTTCAACTCTGGGGAGAAAGATGCTGACTGTCAACCCCATGTATGCATCTTGTAAGTTTATTATCTCCCCTCAGCCTCTGCCACTCCAGAAAAACCAATCTGAAGTTATCTAGCATCTCCTTCTAGCTCATTGCGTCTAATCCAGACAGCATCCTGGTAAACCTCTTATGCACCCTCTCCAAACTCTCCACATCCTTGCTGAAATGTGGTGACCAGAATTGAATGCACTACTCTAATTGGGGCCGCTCCAAAGCTTTATTAAGCTGATACATGACATCCTGACTTCTGTACTCTATTCCCCAACTGATAAAGGCAAGCATGCCCAACACCACCTTTACCATCCTGTTCACGAGGAATGGTAGTGGTTGAGGGAGAGTTTTTTTGTTTATTAATTTTCTTTATTAAGACAAAGATGTTGCGGACAAGGCCAGCATTTATTGCCCTCCCTAATTGGTCAGAGGGCAGTTAAGAGTTAACCACATTGCTGTTGCTCTGGATTCACACATAGGCCAGACCAGATAATGATGGCAGTTTCCATCCTGAGAGGACATGAGTGAACCAGATGAGATTTTCTGGCTATAAGCAGTAGTTTCATGGTCATCATTGGACTCTTGGTTCTGGAATTGTATTGAATTCAAATTCCACTATCTGCTGCGGTGGGATTCAAACCCAGGTCTCCGGAACATTTCCCCAGTCTCTGGATTAACAGTCCAACACCATCAGGCTGTCACCTCTCCATATGCCAGGCCATGAGTTTGCAGATTGTATTGGATTACAATGCTGCTGCAGTTGATGGCCTATGGTGCCTCAAGGGTCTTGAGTTGCTAGATCTGTTCAAAGTCTGGCCCGTTTGGCACGGTGATAATGTCACACAACACAATGGAGGTTATTGTTCATATGATGTGGGACTTCATCGCCAGTTGCTGTGTGGTGTCGCTCTTACTGATACTGTCATGGACAGACACATCTGCAGCTGGCAAATTGGTGAGGATGCAGTCAAGTATGTTTTTTCCCTTTGGTTGTTTCCCTTAGCAGCTGTGTCCTTTCAGACTTGACCAGATTGTTCAGTAGTGCTGTTGCCAAGCCACTCTTGGTAGTGGACATTGAAATCCCCAAACAAGAGCTCACTTTGCACTCTTGCCACGTTCAGTGATTCCTCCAAGTGTTGTTTGACGTGGAGGAGTGTTGATGCATCAGCCAAGAGACAGTGGTATGCGGTAAACAGCAGTGTGTTTCCCTTGCCCATATTTCATGTTTTTGAAGCTATGAGACTTGATGGGGTCTGGAGCCAATATTGAGGACCCCCAAGGCATTTCCCAAATGTATTCCCCTGCTATGCAGGTATACGAATCCTTTAGTATGGCACTGTTAAATTATTGCTTGATTAGTTTGAGACAATTTTGGCACTAACCTTCAGATGGTAGTGTGGAGGACGTTGCAGGGTCCACAAGCCTGTTGCTGCCATTGCGGATGGCAGATTTCCTTCCCATCAACAACGTTTTCATGGTCATCAGTAGATTGTTCATTCTGGACATTTTAAATTGAATTCGCATTCAATCATCTAGTGCGGTTGGATTCAACCCCACGTTCTCGGAACATGAGCTGAATTTCAGGATCAGTAGTCTCGTGATAATGACTAGGCCATTACCTCCCCCAGCTCAGAAACCTAACTCCCCATAGATTTATGCAGTATGCAGGGGGCCCTTCAGTCCATTGAGCCTGTACCATCAAAAATATGTCTACCTGCACTTGTCCCACTTGACTGCACGAGGCAAGTTCTGAATTGGCACATGGCCAATTTTGATGATGTTAATCAGGGGAGGCAGTTTTCAGACAAAGGAGCGTCTGGTAAGTGGGAGGCTTTCAAAAGTGACTAAGGTTTGTTTCCAGCACGTTCATGATAGAGGGTGGCAGGAATAGGGAATTCTGGATGACTGGAGTTTTTGAGGCCGGAGTGAAAAAGAACGAGATGAATGACATGGAAAGGCAGGTTGGATGCTTTGAATTCTTTGAGGCTTATAGACAGTGTAGGAGTACTCTTAAGAGAGAAATTAGAAGGGCTGAGACGGAATAGGAGATGGCTTTGGCAGATATGGTATAGGAGAATCCAAAGCGATTGTACAAGTACATGAAAGGCAAAAGAGTAACGAGGGAGAGAATAGGGCTTCTTAAAGGAGGCTGTCTGTATGCAGAGCCAAAAGAGCTGGTTGGGATTGTAAATGAATATTTCTCGTTAGTATTTACGATTGAGAAATTCATTGACACTCGGAACTTGGGGAAATAAATCGTGATGTCTTAACAGTGTCCACACTTCAGAGGAGGAGCTGCAAAAAGTGTTAAAATGCATTAAGGTAGGCAAATCCCTGTGACCTGATGAAGTGCATCCCAGGATTTTGTGGGAGGCGAGGGAAGAAGTTGCAGGGCTCTTAGTGGAGATATCTGTATCATGGACAACCACGGGTGAGGTACCCAAAGATTGGAAGGTGGTAATGTTGTGCCCCAATTTAAGAAAGGCTGCGAGGAAATGCCTGAGAACTATAGGCCAGTGAGCCTATTGTCTCTGAGGGGTGAGGTTTCACAGCGGTTTCTGAACGATAGGATCTGTAGGCATTTGGACTCACTTGGGACAGTCAGCATGGCTTTGTGCTTGGGAAAACACGTCTCACAAATTCGGTTGAGTTCTTAGCAGGGATTTGGAAGGGTTTTTTTTGTCAGTACTCATCCAGGAGAAGGATGTGGAGGATGGTGAGATTTACTGTGGAGCATGCAAATATGCGAGGTCATTTTGAAATCAAGAAAGAAGTGGTGTTTGGTCTCTTGAAGAGCATTAAGGTGGTTAAGTCTGACATACGCACGAATGAGTTGCGTGAAAATGGAGGTGGGTGAGTGGGCCAGGAACCTTGCAGATGATACAAAGATTGGTGGAGTTGTGGATCGTGCTGTAAAAGGATACAGCAGGTCATAGATCATTTGCAGAAATGGGTGGAGAAATGGCAGTTGGAGTTTCAAGGTAATTGAGAGGTGCTGCACTTTGGGAATTCAATTGTTAAGGAAAACTATAGACTTACTGGCAGGATCTTGAACAGCACTGATGTATTGAGGGATCATGGCGTTCAAGTCCACAGCTCCCTGAAAGTGGACACGCAAGTAGATAGGATGATAAAGAAACTGTCTGGCCTTTATTGGTCAGGGATTTGAGTATGACAGTCAGTACAATAGAATGCCATGTTGCAGCTTTATAAGATTTTGGTTAGGCCGCACATGGAGTATTGTGTTAAGTTCTGGTCACCACATTATAAGAAGGACATTGAGACTTTGGAGAGGGTGCAGAAGAGGTTTACGAGGATGCTGCCTGGATTAGAGGGTATGAGATATAAGGAGAGGGTGGAATAACTCGTGTTGTTTTCCACAGAGTGGAGTCTGAGGGGAGATTTCATAGAAGTCTATAAAACTTTGAGATGCCTAGATATGGTTGACAGTCAGAATCTTTTTCGTTGGAGTTGAAATGTGTAAAACTAAGGTGAGCGGGAGAAGTTCAAAGGAGATGGTGGGGGACGTTTTTTAAGAGTGGGAGGAGTCTGGAATGCACTGCTCAGGGGTATGATAGAGCATTTAAGGAACTTGTAGTTAAGCACGTGAATATGCAAGGAATGAGAGGAGGTCGGCCAAGGGCAGGCGGAAGGGATTGATTTTATTTGGTGTCATGATTGGCATACCATAGTGGCTGAAAGGCCTGTTCCTTTGCAATGTTCTGTGGGTGACCAGGAAAGTAGATGAGGGCAGTGTGGTAGACATGGTCAAAGATCTTCCTGAAGTCTGTGTAGACAAGGTACCGTATGGTATATTGTTGAGTTAGGTTAAATCTCACATGATCAAGGGAGAGCTAGCAAACTGGATACAAAATTGGCTTGATGGTAGAAGACAGAATGTGGCGGTAGTGGTGTGCCACAGGGATCAGTGCTGGGTCCACTGTTATTCGTCATTTATATAAATGATTTGGGTGATAATTTAGGAGGTATGTTTTGTAGGCTTGTGGATGACACCAAGATTAGCAGTATCGTGGACAGTGAAAAAGGTTACCTGGTAACGCAGTGAGATCTTGATGAACAGGGCTGAAGAATGGCAGATGGAGTTTAATTCAGAAAAATGCAAGGTGTTGCATTTTGGTGAATCAAACCAGGGCAGGAGTTATGCAGTAGGGCCCTGGGGAGTGTCAAAGAATAAAGATCGAGGTGTACAGGTTCATAGTTCCTTTATAGTGGAGTCCTGGGTAGACAAGATGGTGACCAAGGCCTTTGGCATTCTTGCTTTCATCGGTCAGAGTATTGAATGAAGATAGGAGTTGGGACGTCTTGTTGCAGCTGTACAAGATGTTGGTGAGGCCACATTTGGAGTACAGCATGCAGTTCAGGTAGCCCTACTGTAGGAAGGATATTCTTCAACAAGAAAGAGTGCAGAAAAGATTTCTTAGGATGTTACCTGCACTGGAAGGGTTGAATCACAAGAAGAGGTTGGATCAGCTAGGGGCTTTCCCCTAGGTGCATAGGTGACTGAGGGATGATCTCATGGAGATGAATAGAGGCACAGGTGTGGTAGACAGTCAACAGTATTTAACAATGGTCTAAAACTACCCATGTGAGTCAAAAACAGAGGGTACAGTTTTCAGGTGAGAGGAAGAAATTCAAAAATCTCAAAAGGGGCACTTTTTTCACACAGAGAGTGATGAGTGTCTGGAACGGGCTGCTAGATGTCATGGTGGAACCGAGTACAGTTTCAGCATTTAAGAAACATTTTGCCAGGTACATGGATGGGATAAGTCTGCACGGATATGGACCAAATGCAGTCAAATGAGACTAGTTTAATTGTGAAAACTGGGCGGCATTGGGCAAGTTGTCCGAAGGGCCTATTTCCATGCCCTCACTCACTCTGTGATGCCCTCAATTGTGAAAAGTTACGACACGTCCATTGCTCATCCGAATACTTTTTGAAGGTTGTGAGGTTTCCCTCCTTAACTACCATCCCAGGCAGTGCTTTCCAGACTGCCTCCATCCTCTGGGTGGAGGTGACTTTCCTCAAATCCCCTTTGAGCCTCCTGCCTTTCACTTTCAAATTGTGTTATTGGCCCTTTGATTAAGGGCATCAGCTCCTTTCTATTCACATATCTCACATAATCTTTGCAGCTCCATCTTCTCTGCTCCAAAGAAAGCAGCACAAGCGAATTGTCTCTGTTCACATCTGTCCTGCTCCATCTCAAGCAACATCCTGGTGACTCTACTTTGCATCCCCTCCATGGTAACTTTAGTGTGATGACCAGAACTGCACACAGTACTGCAGCCTAACCAAAATTCTGTGCAGCTGCAATATAACCATCCTGCTCCTATTCACAATACCTGAACTGAAAAATGCAACTGTCGCTTTGCCTTCCTAACTAGTCTATGAGGATGTCCTGTCACCTTCAAGGATCTGTGCACAAGCACACCAGGATCCTTCTGACCTTCAGTTTCCTAGTGTCCTCCCATTCATTGAGTACTCCCTTGTTTTGTTAGTTCTTCCAACGTGTTTCAACTCACACTTATGAGGATTAAATTCTCTGCGTCACTGGTCTCTCTTCCTTTTCAGTCAGCCTGCCTGCCTTGCATCAAACTCCTTTTTCTCTCATTCTGTCATTTACCCTGCCTCCCATCCTCTGAACAGGATTGAGTGCTCCTTGATATAGGTGGAGTGTGTTTATTCTCAAGTCTCTGTTATTATCTCAACTTGCTTTTGAACGTGCTCCAATCTGTCTCAGTGCCGGACTGAGAATTCTAAGTTTGGGTTATACAACGTAAAGTGTGGTGTGCGAAGCTTGTCACAGCTTTCTGTCCAAAACAGAAACACTGCGAGATTGCGGAATTGCCAAGGAGATACAGCAACAGCAAGAGTGACTCTTCCTCTGCCAAAGACGCTGTTTCTTTTTTTTGTTTGCAATTGGATTAATTTACGATTTCTGCCTACTCTGTTCTCTCAATTTTTCCACACACCAGCAATGTCACTCTCAGTTGCCCTCCTGTGTCTCTGTGCTTTGTTTGGTTAACCGAGATAACTGGTCATGAGCACTCTGGTTATCACAAGCATGGGTGAGGCTGGGTCGCAGATAACATTGGAAATTTTACTTTTTAAAACCCTCTAAGTCACTCACTGTGCATTGATGTTCTTTTCATGCAGAAATGGAGTCATCTTCGATGTCAGCGAAAGCGGCGCTCACATGATCGTTAGGTGTGGCTGAAGCACCCACGTGGTCATGGCGTCCAGCTGATTCTGGAGAAGGTCAGAAACCAGTTTAGGATGCTGAATGGTTGAGGAGGTCTGTGTGTGGAGGTGAGTGTGGGAGTGTTGGGTGTATATAGAATGTTTGATGTCCGATAGGGTGGAGAAAAAGCATTTGTTGGGGCTGTAGATCTTTGTGGGACAAAAATGTCGAGGTCCTTTGCAGGTCTGAGAGGGAGGCCCTGAGCTGGGACAAGGCTGACTGCAGGGAGAGAATGCGACAACTCTTGGCGGAGAGAGTGGAACTGAGAATCTGCAGAAATAACACTTTCTGGAGGCACTCGAGGTCCTGTCGGTGATGGTGGTCACAGTTGCATCCAAATTGTGAAGGTCTGAATGTTATTTGGAGTCCATGGGGGATGAGTGGGCTGCCGGGACAGGCACTGAGGAAGGATACATGGCTGTAGTGTCGAGATTGCTTAAAAAATTGGTGAAGAACTTCAGGCCAGAGGAGACAGCTCGGGGGCTGGAGTGGGAGACACACACTGTGCTTTCGACAGAGGGATGAGGAAAATTTCTTCAAGGTTGGCATCCTTAGAAGAGACTTCGCAGTGTTGGTTTTTAGTGACCAGAAGCCAGAGTCAATAGATGTGAAGCTGGAAAAGCACAGCAGGTCAGACAGCATCCGAGGAGCAGGAAAGTCAATATTTCAAGCCAAAAACTTTGGTCGGGACTGGGGAGGGAAAGCGAAGCCCAGAAATAAATAGACGGAGGTTGGTGGGTCGGGGGTTAAGGGTACCAGAGATGGTGGTAGGTGGATGCAGGTTCTGTGGTGGTGTTATTTCAATTCCTGTCCCATATAATTTTATATTCAACATTTGTGGAACATGATAATTTTCAGTCCTTGAGTACAATGTCATGAAATAAAAATGACATCTCTAACACCCCAAACTAACGTTTTATCAATTGACAAGAGGCTGAATTTGGAAAGGGAAGGTGACAGACATGAGTACTTGGTCACTTACCTGCAGACATTGGCCTTAAAGAGTGAGATGGATCTTCCACACTCCCTCCTGGTGTACATACGAAATATCAGATCCAGGTCGATGATCAGAAAAGCTTGAAGTTTGAATTGGGATTGGAAAAATTCAAAAGCAGATGGGCCACATTCACATCAATGTCTGCTTTAAACTATGTTGACAAGTAGCGTCTGAGGTTACAATGAAGGACTCTCCTCCACAACCTCTCCCCTTGGCTGGAGCATGCAGTCCCTCAGTTTAAGCCTTCACCCTACCCCCGCGCACCCATCTCTCTGCAATGAGAGAACAGCCCTATGTACCTTTTGGCCATGTGGTGACTTTAGTTTGGTATCACAGCATTGAGGAATGGCATGTGGTGGGCACCCATGTATACCCAACAGAAAATAGACATGAAAATGACTGCAGTGAGTCCACAGGGTGGGTTTTTTTCCCGGGACAGGTTTAGTGCTGTGTGTGAATAATATTGCTGCTGCCAAGCCTACCTTTTGCAGAAGGGACAAAATTAATCATGGAGATAAGTGGGTATTTAGTAACAGCTGTCGGCTATTTACTTACTTCAATGTGTGTGTATCTTCTGAACTGCCTGTCCTTGAATCAACTGGATCTCCCATATGTGAAATTCATCTTTAATATTGGGTTTCTTTTTTTGCAACTTTGCTTTTTCGATTGTGCAATTACCTCCAATGTGTAAAGTGAATAACCTGTACAGATCTTGGGGAGGAGTCTGGATGAGCACCTGGGTCCAGATGTTGTTTCATTGGAGGCAATTCAGAGAAGGTTCACTGGGACAGTCCCCGATGTTGAGGGAGGGCCTTCGGAGCAAAGGTTAAAGAGGTTGGGTCTCCATTTCACATGAGTTGAGAAGAAAGAGAAATGATCTCATTGAGACATATTGGATTTTTAAGGGACTTGACAGGGTAAACGCTGAGAATGATGTTCCCCCTCCTCGGAGAGTCTACGACCAGAGGAGCATTGTCTCAGAATAAGAGGGTGTCATTTTGAGACTGAGAGGCGGAGGAATTTCTTTTCTCAGGCTTGTGAATCTTTGTAATTCCTTACCAAAGAGAACAGCAGAGTTCTTGTACATATTTAAGGTTTAGAGGGATTCTTGATCCATTCGGGAATCAAGGTTATCGGGAAAGAGCAGGAAAGTGGATGTGAGGAATGTCAAGACAGCCATCGTCCAATTGGATGGCGGAGCAGGCTTAAGGAGCCAAATAGCCTTTTCCTGTTCTTATTTCTTAAGGTCTTATAAGGGTGAAAGCTTTTAAGACTAGCTTGATAGGAAAGCAAGAGGAAACACTGAAATAAATCAGCTGGAGTGAGAGACTTGATTCTGTGTTGTTTGTTATTTTAACATGCTGTTGTAAAGTTATAATGAATTCCCAAACTTTAAATAAATGTACTTTTCTGGAGGCAGCTTCTATTGATAACACTGATGCTTTGATGTGTACATGCTATGAACACTTGTCTGTACAAGACCTAAATCAGGAAGACATAATCAATTAAAGTGAGAGTGATAGAAATGGGAACATAGAGAGAGAGGGATAGATAATTCATCATAAAATCCCTGCAGTGTGGAAACAGACCATTTGACCTCTCCAGTCCACACTGACCATCTGAAGAGCATCCCACCCAAACACACACCACCTCCCCTCACCCTGAAACCCTGCTTTTCCCATGGCTAAATCCATCTAGACAGCATATCCCTAGACAATGTGGATAATGTAGC
>NW_025969703.1:0-4014 GCF_021869965.1 Rhincodon typus | reverse complement strand
TTCTGACCTGCTCTTGTAGCCACTGTGTTTATGCGGTGAGTCCAGTTGAGTCCCTGGTCAGTGATAGCCCCCAGGATGTTGATAGTGCGGGGATTCAGTGATGGTCACACCATTGAATGTCAAGGGGTGGTGGTTAGATTGTCTCTCATTGGTGATGGTCATAGCGTGGCATATGCGTGGCACGAATGTCATTTGCAACTTCAAATTTCATTGAATCCATAGAATCCCTACAGTGTGGAAACAGGCCCTTCGGCCCAACAAGTCCACACCGACCCTCAGAGCATCCCACCCAGACCCATCCCCCTGCAATCCACCTAATCTACACATCCCTGAACACTGTGGGCAATTTAGTATGGCCAATCCACCTAGCCTGCACTTGTTTGGACTGTGGGAGGAAACTGGAGCACCCGGAGGGAACCAGACATGGGGAGAATGTGCAAACTCCTCACAGACAGTCGTCCGAGGCCGAGGGCTTGTCAGCCCATGCCTGGATATTGTCCACATCTTGTTGCATCTGAACACAGACTGCTTCAGTACCTGAGGAGTGATGAAAGGTGCTGAACATTGCGCAATCATCGGTGAACAACCCCACTTCTGACCTTATGATGGAGGGAAGGTCATCGATGAAGCAGCTGAAGACGGTTGGGCCGAGGACACAACACTGAGGAACTCCTGCAGAGATGACCTGGAGCTGAGATGATTGACCACCAACAACCACGACCATCTTCCTTTGTGTCAGCTATGTCTCCAACCACCGGAGATTTTGTCCTGTGCTACCCATTGATTCCGGTTTTGCTCGAGCTCCTTGATGCCACAATTGGTTGAACGCAGCCTTGATCTCGCCTCACCTCTTGAATTCAGCTGTTTTGTCCGTGTTTGAACCAAGGCCATAATGAGATCAGGAGAGAGTGGCCCTGGCGGAACCCAAACCGGGCGTCACTGAGTAGATGATTGCTGAGCACATGCTGCTTGATAGCACTGTTAATGATACCGTCCGTCACTTTACTGATGATTTGGCAGCGAACTGATGGGGCGGTAATTGGCCAGGTTGGATTTGTCCTGCTTTTTGTGTACAGGATATACTTGTTCTGGAGCACAAATCTTCAGTGCTATTGCTGAAGTGTTCTCAGGGCTTGTAGCCTTGGTAGTATCCAGTGAGACCAACCGTTTCTTGATATCACGTGGAGTGAATTGAATTGGCTGAAGACTGGTATCTGAAATGCTGGGGACCACTGGTGGGGGCTCAGATGGGTGATCTACTCGGCACTTCTGGCTGAAGATTGCTGCGAAAGCTTCAGCCTTACCTTTTGCAGTGATGTGTGCACTCTTCCATCATTGAGGATGGGGCTATTTGTGGAGCATCCTCCTCGAGTGCATTGTTTAATTGCCCACCACTATTCACGACTGGATGTGGCAGGACCGCAGAGCTAAGATTGGATCCGTTGGTTTTAGGATTGTTTAGTTCTGTCTATCACTTAGTGCTTTTGCTGTTTGGTGTGCAAGCAGTCCTGTTTGGTGGCTTTACCAGGTTGATACCTCATCTTCAGGTATTCCTGGTGCTGCTCCTGGCATGCCCTCCTGCACTGTTCATTGAACCAGGTTGAACCCCTGGCTTGGTGTTAATGGTTGAGTTGGGGAGATGCCGGGCCATGAGGTTACAAGTTGTGCTGGAGTCTTGAGTTGCGAGATTTGTACCAAATCTCCCTTTTAGCACAGTGATAGAGCCAATGCAAGATGCAAGTTATTCTCAACGTGAAGGCGGGACTTTGTCTCCACAAGGACTGTGCGATGGTCACTCTTACCGATACTGTCATGAACAGATGCAACTGCAGCTGGCAGATTGGTGAGGATGAGGTTCGGTATGTTTTTCTCTTTTGTTGGTTCCCTCACCACCTGCCACAGACCCAGTCTAGCAGCTGTGTCCTTTAGAACCCAACCAGCTCGATTAGTAGTACTGCTGCTGAGCCACTGTTGGTGGTGGATATTGAAATCCCCCACCCAGAGTACGATTTGTACCCTTGCTGTCCTGAGTGCTTCCTCCAAGTGTTGTTCAACATGGAGGAATATTGATTAATCAGCTGATGGAGGACCACATGTGATAATCAGCAGATGGTTTCCTTGCCCATTTTTAACCTGAAGCCATGAGACTTCGTGAGGTCCGGAGTCAATGTTGAGGACTGCTAGAGCAACACCCTCTGGCCTCTATTCCACTGTGCTGCCCCCTCTGCTGGGTCTGTCCTGTCGTTGGGATAGGAAATATCCAGCGATGGTGGTGTCTGGGATGTTTTCTGTGAGGTATGATTCCGTGAGTTTGACTATGTCAAGTTGTTGCTTGATGAGTCTGTACGACAGCTCTCCCAATTTTGGCACTCACCCCCAGATATTAGTGAGGAGGACATTGCAAGGTTGAACATGACTGTTTCTGCCGTTGTCTTTTCCGGTGCCTAGGTTGATGCCAAACGATCGGTCCAGTTTCTTGTAGCGTTTGGGACAACTGGCTTGCAAGGGCATTTCAGAGGGCAGTTGAGAGTCAACCACATTGCTGGGGGTCTGCAGTCACATGTCATCCAGACCAGGTGAGGGTGGCAGATTTCCTTCCCTGAAGCATATCAGTGAACCAGATGGGTTTTTTTCTGACAATCGGCAATGATTTCATCGTGATCAGTAGATTCTTAATTCCATACTTTGTTTTTTAATTATTGAATTCAAATTCCACCAACTGCCTTTGGGGGATTCAAACTCGGGTTCCCACAGTGTGAGCTCGGTTTCTGGATTAATAGTCTAGCAATAGTACCACTACGCCATCGCCTGCCCTTAGTAAGGATCTGAGGAGATTGCAGCAGTTACTGGTGCAAGTGGGAAGCAGTTCCAGATTGTTGTTGAACTGACACCCAAGTCAGAATCCTTCGTTGTTCAATGCAAAGCGAGATATAGATTTGTAATCAGAACCATTAGAAAGCAGCTGTAATTGATTCATGTCAATGGTCATTTCATAAACATTGCCATTGTCCGTGTCAATAAATTGGAGATGTTTCTATCACAAAATAAACTTTCAGAAGGAGCAGAAATTGATAGAATGAATCTGGAAAGTGGTATTTTGCAAAGTGATGCAGTGTTGTGCGTGTATTAGAATCAGTAAGAAACTTACTTTCGGAGAGGGGGCAAAATTGGCTGTGGAGCCACTGCCTATTTTTTGTACGGGCAGTGACTACAATAATTACACCAATGTGTCTTAAGTGTTAATCTTGAATTTACAACAGATTGATCTCTTTTGTTTATCGTGCATTTTTCTTTCTCCAATAAGGAGCACTTGCTACCATCTGCAATATTTGAGGTGTGTGGATTTCAAGGAACACTGAGTTTGTCCCTCCATCAGGCTGAAATATTTTATGGGATAGCCTGAACGGATAAAAGGGCCCAGGCTTTCTGTGAGAGGCATTAATGAAGGTGCAGGCCAAGTGGACTGAGAAACTGTGGTGTAAATAATTTCAATATAAATACACGTAACATTAAAGCTTCATTCCAGAACACCGAACAGATATCGTGGTCTGAGAGCTGATTTTTTGGAACAGCACCAATTCCTCGATCTGGTCACAGAGCCAAACGTTAGTCAGAAGTATGAAAGTAAGCCTGCGTAGTGTAGGTTGGTGGGGGGAAGAGAGCGAGAGAGAGAGAGGTGAATAGATATGTGTTCAACAGGTGTCTGAACCAACACTAAGACAGTCAAAAGTTGCAGAAATAATGTCAACATTTATAGTTTTTGGGAGAAAATAGCTGTATGGAAGTGGGAACAAGTAAGCTAATTTTTGGAACTGGGAACCAATTAACAGTGGACCCCAAGAGATGTGGTACTCTGGGGAAAAATGTCACAAATCTCAGTGAGAATCAATCATAACAGTATTGTCATGGATATTGTAGCCACAGTTAGGTGGCTGTGTCTGGCAGAGTCATTGAGATGTACAGCACAGAAACAGACACTTTTTGGTCCAATTCCTCCATGCTGACCAGATATCC
>NW_025969702.1:5778-14070 GCF_021869965.1 Rhincodon typus | reverse complement strand
CCCCAGTCTCTGTTCCCTGGGAGGTGCTGGTGGTCTGATCCCAGAGCAAGTCTTTGATACCTACTTGGTCACTCAGTTTTGAATTGGTGGTACTGCTTTGAACAGTGGTCACCCCCAAACCCAGCGAGCTGAGGTAGCTAACCTCGACATCGGTAATTATGCTGCCAGTGCTGAACATCTCCTCTTTAAAACCAGCCAGAGGTGGTGCAGAGGAAGTGTTCCTGCGTCTGGGCCAGGAGACCTGGGTTCAAGTCCCACCCGCTGCACAAGAGGTGTCAGAACATCTCTGAACAGGGCTTTTTTAAGACAAAAGTATGGAAAACTACTGCAGGAGGCTGAACTGCACTGATTAATCCCATTCTGTTCCTGACTCCAGAGCAAACCTCACTTCAATGGGAACCATTTAATTCAGGTTTGATATCAGCTCTCATACTAACATCGCCTTACAGACTTTCGAAGGATGAGGAGGGGGGAGTCTGATCGAAACTTGCAGAATGCTGAGAGGCTAGGGTAGAGCCTCTGTGGAGGAGGTGATGTTTCCACGAGAAGGAGAGACTCGGGCTGGAGGGCACAGCTTCAGAATGAAGGGATGACCCTTTCGAACTGGGATGAGGTGGAATTTCTTCAGCAAGAGGGTGGTGAATCTGCGAAACATGTTGTCGCAAAGGGTTGTGGAGGCCAAGTCATTGAGTATATTTAAGACAGCTAGGTTCGTGATCAGCAAGGGGTTACAGGGAGAACGGGATTGAGAAACACATCAGCCCATGATCGAATACTGGAGCAGCTGAAGAGCCTAGTTCTGCTCCTATATCTTATGGTCTTATTGCCTCTCTGGTTGTTTTCCTATTCCAATGAGAGTGAACATGGTTTGTTTGGAGTGGGAGCACAGTCTGCTGCCTTTAGTGAGGTACTAAGGCGAAATGAGATGATTGATGTTAGCAGAGCTAATCTCTCCATTCTCAATTTTTCATTGTTTCTTCCTTATTGCTTTTGAATGACTCTGTTCCCATCCTCACTGGCCACAATCCGTTGTCTGAACCAAGCTAATGGTTCTTGAATTTCACTGGTATGCCCACTGTATTAAATCACTGAAAAAGCTGTGCATTTTCCCACAAAGCACCCTTAGCTGATAATAAGCACTTTGTAGGTTGTGAACTGCAGCCCTCCCTATTCCTGTCAAAAGTACGTTCAACTGGAGGGCAGTGTGATGGAAAAGATATAAAAGTAGGCCCAAGTGCTAGCAGAACATCACTTTTCTTTCTTCTTACACACGATGAGCCTTACAATCTGGATTCACAAGAGGCATCTTCTCTCCAGAAGACAGTTGGATAAATACCTGAAGATAAATTAGCAGGGGTCACGGAGAAAGAGCAGAGGGTATTAGAGGTGTTTGTCAAAAGAGCCAGAACGGACACAATGGGCCAAAGGATTCCCTGCATCGTTCTGTCACATCTAGAATTGTGGGTAATGTAGTTCTTATATTTTTAATCCCTTTTATTCTGCTGATTTTAGGAGCTTTTCGTTCCTTTTTAAGAAGTAAAACACTCTTACACATTGGTATGTTTTATTTGTTCAAGGTCCCAATCACTCCGAAACGCCTTTGAATGGTTTGAACCTTAAGGGTGCGATATCGGTGCAAGGTTTTTTTTCTTCTTCAGCGACGCTGTATTTCTGAGTGTTGTTACTGGGCTTTTGCAAGCAGTGACTTGTTTAGGAGCCAAAGCTGAAAGGAGAATGTAACATGTACCAGGAGCCTGGTTTTGGGAGGGGAAGCATCACCTTCACCAATGAAGTTGATTTTAGTTCTGTTTTTTTTTGCTGGATTCTGTCACACTCGGTTCTGCAGTGCAACGTTCCGCACCCCTTTGCCCATGCATCCAGTTGGAAAATTCCCCCGCTCCCCTCTGTCTGTCTGTCCGTCCCTCCCTTCCTTCGCACACTGGGCCTCGGCCTGGTGGTCAGTTGGGAAAATGGCCACTTGGTTCTAAAACGGCAGACAGTTTACCCAAGGACGCGGGGTTTTGGAAAGAAGACTGACCCACTGCCAGAGCTGGGCACTGCTGCCCCCTTTGCGCACCGAACCACTGTGAGTGGGCACCGTGTTTTGTGGATCGGCCTCCTGGTTCCTCCCCCACCCCCTTTCGGTTTCAGGGTGGGGCGGGGGGGGCGGGGTGTGGGTGGGTGGCGGTGTGCAGAGTCCCTCCCCATGGGGTGACTCCGGCCTCTGCAGGTTCCCCAGTCGTGATTTCAAATCCCACCCCAGAGACCTGAACACACCATCTGCATTGCGGGGGAAGGAAACAGAAACAGGTTATCCAGTTATGGCTGCCGCTTGGAGCTTACTGTGTGTAAATTGGCTGCCGCATTTCCTTTCACGCAACCACAACTGGACATCTGGGCGCTTTGGGATGTGTTTTGAGGATGTGAAAGAGGTATACAAATGCAAGTTTCTTTCCTACTCTACAGCAGTGATTGATTGCAAGGCAAGTTGAGATGTCTCGTAGTCATGGGAATTGGATGTCTTTGTTCTTTCTTTCTTCCGTTTGTTTCATATCTTTGTCCCCTATCCCTCACCCCTATACCTGGTCTGTATTGTTGAATTTAGCAGACTGCCTCCATTGCTAGTGCAGCAGCTCAATATGACAATGTGTGTGTGTGTTCTTTTAATAATTGCGTACATCACATCATTATGTGGCGCTGTGTAAGCAAAATCCAAATTTTTCTGCCATGACCTTCCCTCCAACCTTCTCTCCATATTGGAGTCTCAGAGATTCTTGTTTGTAAGTTGGTTACGGCCCTTCGGCCCGTCATGTCCACGCCCAGCCCTCTGCAAGAGCAGCTTGTCTTATCTCACTCCCTCACAACAACTTTTCACTTCAATAAAATGGTCCACTTCACTCATGATTTAACCTTCCTGCACCTTGCTATCAGGCAGGTACTGCATTTCAGATCCTAACCACTCACTGCATTTAAAGAAGGAGTTAAGGGCTTAGTAGTCCCAGTTCAGAATTCACTTAGGGTTAACCTGCAGGTTCAGTTGGTAGTTAGGAAGGCAATGCAATGTTAGCGTTCATTTTGAGAGGGCTAAGGATACAGAGCGGGGACGTACTGTTGAGGCTCTGGTCAGACCATAGTTGACATCTTGTGAGCAGTTTTGGACCCTGTATGTGCTGACATTGGAGAGAGTACAGAGAAAATTTGAAAGAATAATTCCGGCAACGAATGGCTTGTCGTATGAGGAGCGGGTGAGGACCCAGGGACTGTACTCGATGGAGTTTAGGAGGATAACGGGGATTGAAACTTATAGAATACTGAGGGGCCTGTATAGAGTGGATGTGGCAGAGATGTTTCCACTAGTAGGAGAGACTGGGTCTCAAGGGCACAGCCTCAGAGTGAAGGGGATGACCCTTTGGTACTGAGATGTGGAGGAGTTTCTTCAGCCAGAGGGTGGTGAATCTGTGGAGCTCATTGTCGCAGAAGGCTGTGTAATCATGTGTATCTAAGGCAGAGATAGATAGGTTCTTGATTAGCAAAGGGATTAAGGGTTACAGGAAGAAGTCAGGCGAATAGGATTGAAAACATAGACATGATTGAATGGTGAAGCGGACTCAAAGGGCTGAATGGCCTAATTCTACTGCTATGTCTAATGGTCTCATGCCACTGTTGCTGGTTTATTAGTGATAGATTGCAGCCCAGACAGGCTTGTGACTTTAATACAGTTAAATGACATCATGAAATGTCGAAAGGCCTACGCCTGGTCCTGTTGTGTATTTTCCATGTGACCGTCTGATATAAAGATACCCAGCTCGCCTCTAGTCATGCCATCTCTCTGTAATAGAGTCAGTCAGCCATATGTGTATATCATGTGCAGTAACATCTGTAAACACTGAATCCAGGCTCGAAGCAAAACACTGCAGATGCTGCACATCTGGAACAAATAGAGAAATTGCTAGAGAAACTCAGCAGATCGGAGAAGAGAGAAACAGAGTTAACGTTTCGAGTCAGTTGTGACTCCTCTTCAGAACCCAGACTCTGTGTTTGTGATACTGTAGCATTGTAAATAGCTTAGTGTTGTAAATAAACTTCAAGGCATCTGCCTCACTAAGAACCCAAATCTGTGTGATAATGTTATCGTAAAGAAAACCACCAGCCACATCCCTTGTTTCTTTTGCCAATCGCCTTGCGTTGGTGTCCTCTGCTTCCTGATTCTTCAATCAAAAGAAACCTACTCTGCCCTCATAATTTTTAACACCTCCATCAAATCTCCTCTTCTCCAATAGGAAGAACCCCAGCTTCTCCATGGAGGATGGAGGTCCCTCATCCCTGGCACCATCCTCATGAGAGGGCACCCCCTCTAACGTCCTCATATCCTCCCAAATCCATGGTGCCCGGAGCTGGACACAGTACTGCAGTGGTAGCTGAACCAGTATGCTCTCTATACAGGCTTATCATCATCTATCAGTTGTAGTTTTGATTTCTTAACGAGAATTAATTTAGCCACGCAGGTTTGGCTTGTGTAATCGGGTGTCTACGGATGGAGTTTTTGGGCACGATTTGCTGGTGCAAAATGAAATTTGTTGGAAGCAAGGTGGTTTCTATGTTACCGGTGCCATGTGGAATATAGTTCCTTATTTGGGCCTATCCATATCCATACATCCACGTTTGGATGTCTTATAGCACAAATATTTGGGGTGGCACGGTGGCTCAATGGTTAGCACTGCTGCCTCACAGCGCCAGGGACCTGGGTTTGATTCTAGCCTCGGGCGACTGTCTGTGTGGAGTTTACACATTCTCCCTGTGTCTGAGTGGGTTTCCTCCAGGTGCTCCGGTTTCCTCCCACAGTCCAAGGATGTACAGGTTAGGTGGATTGGCCATGCTAAATTGCCCCGTAGTGTCTAGGGTGGGAAATGCAGGGATGGGGTAAGAGGCGGGTCTGGGTGGGATACTCTTCGGAGGGTCAGTGTGGACTTGATGGGCCGAATGGCCTGCTTCCACACTGTAAGGATTCTATTATTCAGGGAAACAAAGTCTGTATAGTTCTGTTGACAGGATGTAGTTTTTAATTTGACAATTCTGATGAATTTGGCATTTAATCCTGGCGATATTTTAACAGCACACTGTGATAATCGTCTGTTGTTTGATAAATTCACGCAGCCTAGTATCTTGCAATTGACTAGCTTGGTGGCATTGTGTAAGTGGTCATGTCACTGTGTGTCAATTTCCCAGGAGGCTGTGTCTGCTTCCTTTCTCTGGTAGAACCTAGAAGATCCCACAGCACTATTGAAAGAAGAGCAAGTGGGTTTTTTTCCCCTTTGTTGTCTTGGCTAATACGTACCATGCACAACATCAGTGAAACACAATATCTGCTCGTTCGCTCTGGAGTCTTGCTGTGCGTAATTAGTTACCCTTCTCCCATTTCCTCACATTACAGCAATGGCCGCCCTTTGAAGGTATGACGGTGGTGGGAGTGACATTCAGGGAATGTGGGCATCGTTGGTTGGGCCAGTATTTATTGGCTGGTGGTGAGGTGGTGGTGAGCTGCCTTCTTGAACCGCTGCAGTCCACCTGCTGTAGGTTGACCCACAATGCCCATAGGGAGTGAAATCCAGGATTTTGACCCAGAGATAGCGAAGGAACGGTGAAATTTGTCCAAGTCAGGATGGTGAGTGGGTTGGAGGGGATCTTGCAGGGGATATATCTGTTGCCCTTGTCCTTCTAGATGGAACTGGTCGTGGGTTTAGAAGGTGCTGTCTGAGGGTCTTCGGTGAACTTCAGACTTGACCCCACCCCAACCCCCCAACTTTACCGTTCTGTCTTTTTCCTCTACTGGTCCTAGACAGTTTGGGATTCATGCATCTTTAGTGGTAGCTATGTCGGTGCAGACTCGATGGGCCGAAGGGCCTTTCCTGGGCTGTGTGAATCCTTTGACCCTTGTATTGAACTTCCCTTCTGGAGGTCAGTTAGCTCAGTTGGCTGGTTTGCGATAGGGTGACGCCAACAGCATGGGTTCGGTTCCCACGCTCAGTGAGGTCACCACGAAGGGCTCACCCCTCAATGTCTCCCCTTGTCTGAGGTGTGGTGCCCCTCGTGTTAAAACCACCACCAGTCTCTTTAACGGGAGAGCAGCCCTGTGGATTTGGTAAGGCTGTGGCAACTTTACCTTAGCTCCTGTTGTAAAATTTTGGTGTGTAAGTATTCGACAGTGAACAGCATGGACTGTGTAAGTGCGGAGAGGGTAGTGGTGTGTGGGCTGTGTGATATTTGCTTCAAGAAAAGTACAGTACCGCAAAACCCTTCCTCAATCAAGTTTTCAATGAGAAAATTAACAGACCACAACAATTTTCCCACTCTTGTCGCTGTTTCCCACAGTTCCCTTGGGGCAGCACAGTAGCTCAGTGGTTAGCACTGCTGCCTCACGGCACCAGGGACCCGGGTTCAATCCCACCCTCGGGCGACTGTCTGTGTGGAGTTTACACATTCTCCCCGTGTCTGTGTGGGTTTCCTCCGCGTGCTCTGGTTTCCTCCCACAGTCCAAAGATGTGCGGGTTAGGTGGATGGGGTCAGGCTAAATTGCCCATAGTGTTCAGGGATGTGTAGATGAGGTGGGTTTATAGGTGGATGGGTCTGGGTGGGATGCTCTGTGGGTCGGTGTGGACTTGTTGGGCCGAAGGGCTTGTTTCCATATTGTAGGGATTCTATGATCTTCTACGATCTATGAAAGGAGAGGTTTAACCAGTGGATAGAACTGTGGATGCTTTAGAACAGAAACTGCTACAAAAGCTTGGCTGGAGGAAGGCGTCGCTCGACCCCGAAACGTTAACTGTGGCTTCTCTCCACAGATGCTGCTGGATCTGCTGAGGTGGAGGTGGGGTTGGTGGGGGTCAGTGTTGGGATGGCAGCTCAGTAATGGAGTATCTTCCCCTTGACGTTGAACAGCAAGCTACAACAGTACACCATTCCCAGTGTGAGCTCTCTATGAAACAACGCTGCATTATGTAGGTGTGGGGAGCAGTACAGTAATGTGGGTCAGGCCACTATTAAAGGTGTTTCCTGTACGATTGGAGTAAATACTTTGCATTAAGAATGAAATCCAGATTATGCAAATGAAGAGTGCTTTCAAACAGGCAGTGTGTTTTGTCTGTAAACTTTACCTTGTGCTTGTGAGAAATGTTGTGTACCATATGTTTTTTTTAAAGGATCAATTTCACCCTAAACCAGATTAGAAAGGCACGAGCAATAGTGCAGCAACTGAAGGATTTATATTGTTAAAACTATGGCCAAATTTGAAGAGTAGGATTTATCTTTTTTCGGTTGCACAGTTTTTGCCAGTCATTGGCATTCAGCATAACTTTCCTCTGAGTTTTGCTTGGGGAGGGTGGGGGGGTTGGAAATGGGTTTCAGAATGTGCTTAAGGCTTTGAAAACAATGGAAAATTGTCTGACAGACAAAAAGAGAGAGAAAAGGCATTGGTGGGGTTTAGGTGTGTGTATGTGTGTGTGTGTGTGGGGGTGGTCGGCGGGGTGGGTGAGAGAGATGATGTGAGGAAGCTGAGTTTTCCTGAGTGATGGTAGCTTGTGTTGAATGGAGAGTGGTGCTGTCACACTGTGAACAGGGGGAAACAGCTGTGTGGTGTACTGTCATTGGTGTGTACAGAGCATGTGATGGTGGCTATGCAGGCGGGGGTGGCTGATGGGGGGAGGTGGTACCAAGTCGTACAGCAGTTGGCTGCTCCTGCCTTGTACTTTGGCCTGTATCATCATGTCTGTAACTTGTAAAGGAGATTAGCTGAGTGTGGAGTTTTCAGAGGGGATGTGGATCCACCTAATGTGTGTACACTCACACTCGCTCACACTCTCACACTCGCTCACACTCTCACACTCGCTCACACTCTCACAGTCAGTCACACTCTCACACTCTCGCACTCGCTCACACTCTCGCACTTGCTCACACACTCTCTCACTCAGTCACACTGTCACCCTCATTTTCTGTCTCACGCTCATGCACACACACACACACTCACTCTCTCTCACACACTCACACTCATTCGCACACGCACTCTCACACATGCACACTCACTCTCTCACACATTCTCACCCGCATGCACACTCACTCTCACATGCACTCTCTCTCACACGCACTCTCTCTCACACGCACTCTCTCTCACACTCTCTCTCTCACACGCACTCTCTCTCTCACACGCTCTCTCTCACACGCACTCTCTCTCTCACACGCACTCTCTCTCTCACACGCACTCTCTCACACACGCACTCTCTCACACACGCACTCTCTCAC
>NW_025969702.1:0-5768 GCF_021869965.1 Rhincodon typus | reverse complement strand
CACGCACTCTCTCACACACGCACTCTCTCACACACGCACTCTCTCACTCACACGCACTCTCTCACTCACACGCACTCTCACACACCATTCTCTCACACATGCACACTCACTCTCTCTCACACATTCTCACTCGCAGGCACACTCACTCTCGCAGGCACACTCACTCTCACACTCACACGCACACGCACTCTCTCACTGACACACACACACACGCACTCACTCACTCATTTTCTGTCTCACTCTCACACACACACAAATACACACCCTCACTGTCTCTCTCTCGTACGCACACACTGACACACACACTGACACACACACTCACTCACTCACTGACACACACACGCGCACACTCATGCGCACACATGCGCACACACACGCACACACACTCACTGACACACCATGCCCACAATCTTTCCTTCATTGGACAAGAGTGCTTTAATCTTTCAGTTATAAATCCATTGCCGACCCTAACAGTAGCTGAAGGGAGCCAGGTTAACGAGTGATAAATGTATCAAAGTTCACTGGCTGTTGGAATGTAGCTTGGTCCTGTCTTGACTCCTGGTGCAGGGATTCAGGTGGAATGGCCTGAGGCTTTGATCGATGTCTCCCAGATTACTATCCCTGCCCTGTACAAAGGACCTGATTTTCCTGTTGAGGCCTGATGTGTCTGAGCTGGGTCTGAACTGGTCATGCAGGAACTCGGCGATTTCCCCTTCTCGATCTGTCATCCCACTTGTTCTTCTATTTGAACTCAAATGTTTGAGTGCTGAATATTCAAAACAGCCCACAGTCAGGGGATCATTGCAGACAGGCAGTTAAAGATTCCAGTTTTGATAAAGCTGCCCAGGTGCTGGGTGCTTGTGTTACTAAGATTCTTGGAATAGTCTCTGTGGAGGGGGTTAAATATGGATTTTCTCCTCCTGTCCACTGATCACTTCCAGTCACCATTCCACGCCTTTGCAAATGGCAGTGAAGAAATGAAATTTCTATCTCAAATGAGGGGAGAGAAACCCTTCCGTCTATGGGGCTGCTTTTTATCCCTACTGTGTAGCCGCTGTCGTTTCTTTTAATGTTTTCAAAATTAGTTATCTCTTAGAAGGGAAGAGTTTCTTTTTCTTTTGATGGCACATCGAGTTTGAGTCCTTTTTCTTTGATCAAATGCGCTCATCATTTGAAAAACTCAGAAGAATTCTGAGGAAGGGTCACTGGACCCAAAACGTTAACTCTTGCTTTCTCTCTGCAGACGAGCTGAGCTTTTCCAGCAACTTCTGCTTTTGTTGTTGTAGTTTTCGTCTGCTGTTAATAATTACTCCATTTTTATTGCCTGTCTTAAAGGGGCAAAATGCATTTTTAGGTGGGACAGAGCAAATGAAGCTATTATTTCTGTGGTCGAGATTATTTATCTGGGGGAGTATGCCTGTGTTAGATTAATATTCTAATTTCTTCTTAGTCAATGGTACTTTGTCCTGGATTTGGTACCTTCCCCATAACCGGGCCTGTCTATACCTCCCTCCATAGTCTCAGCTGTCTTTATCCCTGCCTCTGTGACTCTACTGACTCCTGGAACCCATATTCATGTCTGTTACCTCCCAATTCTCACTATCTCTTGTTCTCCCTTCCTCCCACTCTCTCTAACCCTGACTACATCCACATTGGTACTCTCCGGACCATGTCCTTCTCCTTATCAAGTTTTTTTTTATATAATTGTTAATGGGATGTGGGTGTTGGTGGTTAGATGGCGATGATTGCTCATCCCTAAGAGTTAACCACAGTGCTATTCGTGTGGAGTCACATGTAGGCCAAAACAAGTGAAGGACATTAGTGTTCTTTCCAGCCTGGCAGTTAGACACTCTATTGTTCTGCCATTCTCACATTCCAATCACTTAATCTGAACTATGAGCACCCTTTCTTTCCCAGGGCTTCACCCTCCCACTGTAGCATAAATTCTACGCCTTCCACACTTCACATCAGCTCTGATAAAGACTGGAAACATTAACTTGCTGTCTGTCCGTGGATGCTGCCTGATCTGCTGTGATCTCTAGCATTTTTTTGTTGTTTTCTGTACAGATTTCAGTATCTGCAGTAATTTGCTCCTACATCAGTGAGACAGGTGGGTTTTTTTTATGGCAATCAACAGTGGTCGCATTTTTTATTCTAGATTTATTTTTAATTGAATCCACCTTGCATCATTCTACCATGTCCTGGACCTACATTAGCTCCTGATCTCTTACTTATCCTTGTGTTTGAGTCACAACTTGGCCTTACGCTGCCCATCTCTTAATATCTTCAAGCCCAACAAATCCAGAACTCTACATTCTGTGTGAACTCTGTGCTTCTCTGTATCCCCACTCCTTCTATTCTGTTGTTGCTACTTGTCCAGGCTCTGAAATTCCCACCTTCAACCTCAACCCTTTTCAAAATCTTCCTATGTTTTAGAGGGTCAGTGTGGACTCGATAGGATGAACGGCCTGCTTCCATACTGTAGTTTTTCTATGATTCTACATGCCTCTTTGCGCAAAACTTCTTTGAGTCATTCCCCCTAATATTTCATTCGTTGGCTCCATGTCAATACCTCTTTGTGCAGGACCTTTTGGGAAGTTTACCGATGTTCAGGGCGCTCCACCAATTCCAAGTTGTTGTTGGAACGATTTACTGCAGAGGAACAAGATGGATTTGGACAATTACAATTATCTTCTAGCATTTAACAAATTGTAGATGAGTGAAATCAAATGGATGCTTCTTACTCCAGTGACAGTATGGTGGCTCAGTGGTTAGCACTGCTGCCTCACAGCGCCAGGGTCCCGGGTTCAATCCCGGGTTAGTCTGACTGTCTGTGTGGAGTTTGCACATTCTCCCCGTTTCTGTGTGGGTTTCCTCTGGGTGCTCCGGTTTCCTCCCACAATCCAAAGATGTGCAGGTTAGGGTGGATTGGCCATGGGAAATGCAGGGTCACCGGGATAGGGGATGGGTTTGGGTGGGAATGCTCTTCGGGTAGTCAATGTGCACTCGATGGGCCAAATGGCCTGCTTCCACACTGCAGGGATTCTATGAATGTAGTGACGAAGAAGAGATACATCAAGGAATCTAGAATCTTGGAATCCCTGCAGAAGCAAGCCATTTGGCCCATCAAGTGGACATCGACCCTCTGTTTAACCCGGGTCTCTGGTGCTGTGAAGCAGCAGTGCTAACCACTGAGCCACCGTGCTGTACGTTCGTAACTGTAAAGATGAGGATTACTGTGCATCTTTGTGTGCAGGGTATAGAGGCATATCATACCATAGTTTTGGTCTTTGTGTTTAGAGGCTTTTCAAATATCCTGTACATTTACTTAGCTTTACATCTTAGCTATGAATCATGAAAAGCTAACATCGCAGGGCAGCAGGTACAAGAGAAGGCGAATGGAATGTTGGCCTCTATTTCAAAGGGACTGGAGTGTAAAAAATAAGGAGGTTTTGCGAAAACTATACAAGGCACTGGTCAGGCCACACCTGAAATACTGTAAACAGTTTTGGTCTCCTTATCTAAGGAAAAATATATCCTGGCATTGGAGGCAATCCAGGGAAGGTTCAGTTGATCGATCCTGGGTGCGGAGGGATTTTCTTACGAGGAGAAGTTGGGCTTTAGCAGAATGAGAGGAGACCTTATTGATACCTATTTTTTTTAGAATGATTGGTCGCATGTTTAAGGCAAAGATGAGGAATTTCTTCCCTCAGAGGTAGTGAATCTGTGGAATTCTTTACCACAGAGGGCTGTGGACGAGGGTCGTTAAGTGCATTCAAGGCTGAGATAGACATTTGAGTCAAGAGAGACGTTTTAATCAGGAAGGGAATCAACAGGTAAATGGAAAAGACAGGGAAGTTGACAATTATCAGGCAAGCCACAATCTTGTTGGCTGGCAGAGCAGAATTGATGGACCAAATGGCCTAATTCTGCTCCCATGCCTATGGTTTTAGGCATCAGTAGGTTTATTTGTTATATTACATAGCTGTAAAGAACATGCCTGAGCCACTATGCTGGAAGGTGTTTTTTTTTGTGTGTGATGCTATCAGTTTGTATCCTGAAGTTGTTTTTTTTAATCTCCTGGGCTGCGGGCACTGTCGATGTGGCCAGTATTTGTTGCCTGTCTGTAATTACCCTTGAACAGAGCGGCAATAAACATTCCGCCATGTTATAGTGGGTCTGGAGTCACGTGTAGGCTAGACCAGGTAAGGAGTGCGGATTTCCTACCCTAAAGGACGTTTAGTGAGAGAGATGGTGTTTTATGTCAATTCATAGTTGCCATGGTTCATCAACGAGATGAGCTCTGTGTTCCCAATTTATTAAGTTAATTTAAATTCTGTCCGCTGCTATGAAGGGATTTGAACCCAGAACCATACAGTACAGAGGATGCCCTTAGGCCCATCGAGTGCATACTGCCAAAAGTATACTGCTACCCTATACTGGTCCCACTTGGCCCATAGCCTCAAATGTTATGACATTTCAAGTGCTCATCCAAATACTTGTTAAAAGTTGTCAGATAATCTACCTCAACTACTCTTCCAGCAACCCTGCCCAACGCCAAGTTCCCCATCAGCCTCTGGGTGAAAATGTTTTTCCTCAGATCCCCTCTAAACCTCCTGCCTTTCACCTTAAAATTAAACCCCTGTGTTACTGACCCTTCAACCAAGGGGAAAGGCCACTTTCTATCTAACCTGTCCATGCCTCTCATAATCTTATACACCTCTGCCTGGACCTCCCTCAACCTTCTCTGCTCTAAAGAAAACAACCCAAACTTGTCTTTATAGCTGACACGCTCCATCCCACCAACATCCTGCTGCATCTCCTCTGCAATCACATGTCCCTCGAGCATTAACCAGATTACTAGTTCAATAGTGGTACCACTACACCACCAATACTCTTAACATAATGTTGACAAAATGGGTGGCACAGTGGCTCAGTGGTTAGCACTGCTGCCTCACAGCACCAGGGACCAGGTTTGATTCCACCCTCGGGCGACCGTCTGTGTGGAATTTGCACATTCTCCCCGTGTCTGTGTGGGTTTCCTCCGGGTGCTCCGGTTTCATCCCACAGTCCAAAGTTGTGCAGGCTAGGTGGATTGGCCATGCTAAATTGCCCATAATGTTCAGGGATGTGTAGATTAGGTGAGTTAAAGGCAAAAGTGGTAGGGGGATGGGTCTGGGTGGTATGCTGTTCGGAGGGTTGGCGTGGACTTGCCGGGCCGAATTGGCCTGTTTCTACACTAAGGATTCTATGATTCTCAAAACATCTTCGATGAATGTTGATACAGCCACAAAGGCTGTTTGAATGGTATCCCTGACTTTAGAAGGGCTGAAATTGTGCTTTCTTTCACTGTACATGTGGCCAAAACATTTTCACCACCCACCATTGTGTCAGTTTGAAATCCTAATGTGTAATTGGATGCATTGATGGATGAACCCTACCCCAAAGCGCACACACTCTCATACTGTCTCGCTGTCACTCACACGTGCACCCGCGCACACGCGCGCGCACACAGACTCCCTCACGCGCGCATGCACACACAGACTCCCTCGCGCGCACACGCACTCCCTCACGCGCGCATGTGCACACGCACTCCCTCTCGCGCGCGCGTGTGCACACTCTCTCTCACGCACGCACGCGCACACGCACTCCCTTTCACCCGCACGCATACATGCACTCCCTCTTGCATGCACGCGCACACACACGCTCCATCTCACATACGCGTGCACACACACGCGCTCCCCAACATGCGCACGCACACACTCTCT
>NW_025969701.1:9036-14070 GCF_021869965.1 Rhincodon typus | reverse complement strand
AAGTTGAGATTTTTGATTTCTCAAGTGTTTTTCTGACTGAATTAAGCTTGTTAGTCAAAACAGCAATAAAAATTAAGTCATTTGGTGAAGTTGAGATTTTTGACTTCTGAAGTGTTTATCTGACTCAAATATGCTTGTTAGTCTAACCAACATCAAAACTTGAGTCATTTGGTGAAGTTCAGATCTTGGGTTTCTGAAGTGCTTATCTCACCGAACTAAGCGTGTTAGTCAAAACAGCATCGAAATTTAAGTCGTTTCGTGAAGTTGCGTTTTTGACTTCTGAAGTGCTTATCTCACTGAAACATTCATTTTCGACCAAAGAGCATCAAAAGTTAAATCCTTTGTTGAAGTTGAGATTTTAGTCTTCTGATATGCTTATCTCGCTGAATTATGCACCTTAGTCAAAACAACATCAAAAGTTGAGTCATTTGGTGAAGGTGAGATTTTGTGATCTGAAGTGATTACCTCATGAAATACGCATGTCATTCAAACCAACATCAAAAATTAACTCATTTGTTGAAGTGAGATATTGGTCTTTTGAAGTGCTTATCTGAGTGAACTAAGGATGTTGTTCAAAACAGCATCAAAAATTAAGCGAGATGGTGAAGTTGAGATTTTTGATTTCGGAAGTGCTTATCTCACTGAAATAAGCATTTGCATCCAACCAGCGTGCAAAGTCAGGTCCTTTGGTGAAGTTGAGATTGTTGTCTTCTGACATGCTTATCTCGCTGATTTAAGCACCTTAGTCAAAACAACATCAAAAGTTGAGTCATTTGGTGAAGCTGAGATTTTGGACTTCTGAAATGCTTCTCTCAATCAAATAAGCATGTTAATCAAACCACCATGAAAACTACAGTCATTTGGTGAAGTTCAGCTTTTAGTGTTCTGAAGTGGTTGTCTGAGTGAAATAAAAATGTAAGTCAATACAGCGTCAACTTTTAAGTCATTTGGTGAAGCTGGGATTTTTGATTTGAGAAATGCTTATCTCACTGGAATAAGAATTTTAGTCAAATCAGCATCAAAAGTTAGGTCTTTTGGTGAAGTTGAGATTTTAATCTTCTGATATGCTTATCTCTCTGAATGAAACACCTCAGTCAAAACAACATTGAAAGTTGAGTCATTTGGTGAAATTGAGATTTCTGTCTTCTGAAATGCTTCTCTCAGTTAAATAAGCATGTCAGTCAAACCGCTGAAATAAGCATGTTTGTAAAAACAACATCAAAAGTTGAGTTGTTTGGTGAAGCTGAGATTTTTGACTTCGGAAATGCTTCTCTTAATAAAATAAGCATGTTCGTCAAACCTTCAGCCAAACTACAGTCATTTGGTGAAGGTCAGATTTTGGTGTTCTGAAGAGCTTAACTCGCTACAATAAGCATTTTAAACCAAACAGCATCAAAAGTTGTGTCATTTGATGAAGTTGAGGTTTTAGCCGTCTGAAGTGCTCAACTCGCTGAAATAATCATGTTGGTCAAACCAACATCAAAATTCGAATCATTTGGTGAGTTTGAGATTTTGATCTTCGGAAGTGCTTACCTCATGAAATAAGCAAATCATGCAAACCAACATCAAAAACTAACTCATTTGGTGAAGTTAGATATTGGTCTTCTGAAGTGCTTATCTGAGTGAATTAAGCATATTAGTCAAAACGGCATCAAAAATTAAGTCAGATGGTAAAGTTCAGATTTTGATCTCCTGAAGTGCTTAACGGTCTGAAATAAGCATTTTAGTCTAAACAACATCAAAACTTGAGTCATTTGGTGAAGTTCAGATTTTGGTCTTCTGAAGTGCTTATCTGAGTAAAATAAGCATGTTAGAAAAGACAGCATCAACATTTAAGATATTTGGTGAATTAAGATTTTTGACTTCTCAATTGCTTATCTGACTGAAATAAGCGTTTCAGTCAAATCAGCATCAAAACTAGTTCCTTTGGTGAAGTTGATATTTTAGTCTTCTGATATGCTTATTTCGCTGAATTAAGCATGTCAGTCGCAACAACATCGAATATTGAGTCATTTGATGAAATTGAGATTTTGATTTCTGAAGTGCTTATCTCCATGAAATAAGCATGTTAGTCAAACCAACATCAAAACTGCAGTCATTTGGTGAAGTTCAGGTTTTGGTGTTCTGAAGTGCTTATCTGATTGAAATAAGCATGTTAGTCGAAACAGCATTCAACATTTAAGTCATTTGATGAAGCTGGGATTTTTGATTTCCGAAATGCTTATCTCACTGAAATCAGCATTTTACTCAAACAAGCATCAAAAGTTAGGTCCTTTGGTGAAGTTGAGACTTTAGTCTTCTGATATGCTGATCTCACTCAAATAATTATGTTAGTCAAACCAACATCATAACTTGGGACATTTTGTGAAGTTGAGGTTTTCATTTTCTGAACTGTTTACCTCATGAAATAAGCAAGTCATGCAAACCAGAATCAAGAAGTAACTCATTTGGTGAAGTGAGATTTTGGTCTTCTGACCTGCTTAACTTAGTGAATTAAGCATGTTAGTCAAAACGGCATCAAAAATTAAGTCAGATGGTGAAGTTGAGATTTTTGATTTCGGAAGTGCTTATCGCACTGGAATAAGCATTTTAGTCCAACCAGCGTGCAAAGTTAGGTCCTTTAGTGAAGTTGAGATTTTTGACTTCTGAAGTGCTTATCTGACTCAAATAAGCATGTTATTCTAACCATCAAAACTTGAGTCATTTGGTGAAGTTCAGATTTTGATCCGCTGAAGTGCTTAACTCGTTGAAATAAGCATGTTTGTGAAAACAACATCAAAAGTTGAGTTATTTGGTGAAATTGAGATTTTTGACTTCTGAAATGCTTCTCTCAATCAAATAAGCATGTTCGTCAAACCTTCATCAAAACTACAGTCTTTTGATGAAGTTCAGATTTTGGTGTTCTGAAGATCTTAACTCGCTATAATAAGCAATTTAAACCAACCAGCATCAAAAGTTGAGTCATTTGGTCAAGTTGAGGTTTTAGCCTTCTGAAGGTCTTATCTCACTCAAATAATTATGTTCGTTAAACCAACATCAAAACTTGAGACATTTTGTGAAGTTCAGATTTTGGTTTTCTGAAGTGCTTATCTCACTGAAATAAGCATGTTATTCAAACTTCACGAAAAATTAAGTCACTTGCTGAAGTTTGGTTTTTTGACTTCTGAAGTGCTTATCTCACTAAAGTAAGCATTCTAGTCAAATCAGCATCAAACGTTAGGTCCGCTTATTGAAGTTGAGATTGTAGTCTTCTGATATGCTTATCTCGCTGACTTCAGCACCTTAGTCAAAACAACATCAAAAGTTGAGTCATTTGGGGATTTTGAGATTTTGATCTTCTGAAGGGCTTAACTGACTGAAATAAGCATTTTAATTTAAATAGCATCAAAAGTTAGGTCATCTGGTAAAGTTTACATTTTGTGAAGTTCAGATTTTGGTTTTCTGAAGTGCTTATCTCACAGAAATAAGCATGTCAGTCACAACATCATGAAAAATTAAGTCATTTGCTGAAGTTTGTTTTTTTGACTTCTGAAGTGTTTATATCACTAAAGTAAGCATTTTAGTAAAATCAGCATCAAAACTTACGTCCGTTGGTGAAGTTGAGATTTTAGTCTTCTCATATGCTTATCTCGCTGACTTAAGCACCTTAGTCAAAACAACAACAAAAGTTGAGTCATTTGGGAAAGTCGAGATTTTGACCTTCTGTCGTGCTTAACTCGCTGAAATTACCACGTTAGTCAAACCAACATCATAAGTTGAGTCATTTGTGGAATTTGAGATTTTGATCTTCTGACGTGCTTAACTGGCTGAAATAAGCATTTTTATTTAAACAGCATCGAAAGTTAGGTCATCTGGTGAAGTTGAGATTTTTGACGACTGAAGTGCTTATCTCACTCTATTAATCATGTTAGTCAAACAAACATCAAAAAATGAGTCATTTCGTGAAGTTCAGATTTTGGTTTTCTGAAATGCTTATCTCACTGAAATAAGCACGTTCGTCAAAGCTACATGAAAACTAAGTCATTTGGTGAAGTTGAGATTTTTGACTTCTGAAGTGCTTATCTGACTCAAATAAGCATGTTCGTCCGAACAACATCAAAACTTGAGTCATTTGGTGAAGTTCAGATTTTGATCCGCTGAAGTGCTTAAATCGTTGAAAAAAGCGTTTTAATTTCAACTGCATCATAAGTTAGGTCATCTGGTGAAGTTGAGATTTTAGCCTTCTGATGTGCTCAACTCGCTGAAATAAGCATGTTTGTGAAAACAACATCAAAAGTTGAGTTATTTGGTGAAATTGAGATTTTTGACTTCTGAAATGCTTCTCTCAATCAAATGAGCATGTTCGTCAAACCATCATCAAAACTACAGTCATTTGGTGAAGTTCAGATTTTGGTGTTCTGAAGATCTTAACTCGCTATAATAAGCAATTTAAACCAACCAGCATCAAAAGTTATGTCATTTGGTCAAGTTGAGGTTTTCGCCTTCTGAAGGTCTCATCTCACTCAAATAATTATGTTAGTCAAACCAACATCAAAACTTGCGACATTTTGTGAAGTTCAGATTTTGGTTTTCTGAAGTGCTTACCTCACTGAAATAAGCATGTTAGTCAAAACATCACGAAAAATTTAGTCACTTGCTGAAGTTTGGTTTTTTGACTTCTGAAGTGCTTATCTCACTCAAATAAGCACTTTCGTCTCACCAACATCAAAACTTGAGTCATTTGGTGAAGTTCAGATTTTGGTCTTCTGAAGTGCTCATCTGAGTGAAATAAGCATGTTAATCAAAACAGCATCAACATTTAAGTCATTTGGTGAAGCTGGGATTTTGATTTCCGAAATGGTTATCTCACTGAAAAAAGCATTTTAGTCAAATCAGCATCAAATATTAGGTCCTTTGGTGAAGTTGAGATTTTAGTCTTCTGATATGATTATCTCGCTGTATTAAGCAGGTCAGTCAAAACAACATCAAAAGTCGAGTCATTTGGGGGAGTTGAGATTTTGATCTTCTGAAGTGCAATACTCGTTGAAATAAGCG
>NW_025969701.1:0-9026 GCF_021869965.1 Rhincodon typus | reverse complement strand
GTGTCATTTGGAGAAGTCGAGATTTTACTCTTCTGATGTGCTTAACTTGCTGAAATAAGCATGTTTGTAAAAACAACATCAAAAGTTGAGTTATTTGGTGAAGTTGACATTTTAATCTTCTGAAGTGCTTACCTCACCGAAGTAAGCATTTTAGTCTAACCAGAATCAAAAATCAAGTCATTTGGTGAAGTTCAGATTTTTTGGCGTCTGAAGTGCTAAACTCGCTGAAATACAGATTTTAATTTAACCAGCATCAAAAGTTAAGTCAACCAGTGAAGTTGAGATTTTAGTCTTCGGATATTCTTATCTCTCTGAAATAAGCACTTTATTCAAACAAACATCAAAATTTGAGTTATTTGGTGAAGTTCAGATTTTGGTCGACTGAAGAGCTGAACTCGCTGAAATAAGCATTTTCTTCGAACCAGCTACAAAAGTGGAGTCATTTGGTGAAATTGAGATCTTAGCCTTCTGAAGTGCTGAAATCGCTGAAATAAGCATGTCAGTCAAACCAAGATCAAAACTTGAGTCATTTGGTGAAGTTCAGATTTTGGTTTTCTGGAGTGATTATCTCACTGACCTAAGCATGTTAGTCCAAACAGCATGAAAAATTAAGCCATCTGGTGAAGTTGTAAATTTTTTGTCGTCTGAGGTACTTATCTCGCTGTAATAAGCATTTCAGTCAAACCAGCAACAAAAGTTGAGTCATTTGGCGAAGTTGAGAATTTTAACCTCTGAAGTGCTTAACTCGCTGAAATAAGCATGTTAGTCAAACGAACATAAAATTTGTGTCATTTGATGAAGTTCAGATTTTAATCTTTGGAAGTGCTTACCTCGCAGAAATATGCATTTTAATTTAACCAGCACCAAAAGTTAGGTCATACGGTGAAGTTGAGATTTTCGTCTTCGGATATGCTTATCTCACTGAAATAAGCACGTTAGTCAAAACAACATCAAAAGATGAATCATTTGTTGAAGTTGAGATTTTTGATTTTTGAAGTGCTTATCTCACTCAAATATGCATGTTCCTCAAAACAACATCAAAAGTTGAGTTGTTTGGTGAAGTCGAGATTCTTCAGTTCTGAAGTGCTTGTTTCACTGGAAGAAGACGAATCAGTCCAACGTCAAAATTTTAACCATTTAGTGAAGTTCAGATTTTGGTCTTCTGAAGTACTTTTCCACTGGAATAAGCATGTTATTCAAAACAGCGTCAAAAGTTGAGTGTCATGTTGAAGTTGAGATTTTGCTCTCCTGCTATGCTTATCTCGCTGAAATAAGCACGCTGGTCAAAATAATATCAAAAGTTTTGGCATTTGGTGAAGTTGAGATGTTGGTGAAGTTTGGTGAAGTTCAGATTTTTGTCTTCTGAGGTGCTTAACTCGCTGAAAGAAGCATTTTAATTTAACCAGCATGAAAAGTTAGGTCATCTGGTGAAGGTCAGATTTTAGTCTTCTGATCTGCTTATCTCGCCTAAAATAAGCACGTTAGTCAAAACAACATCAAAAGTTGAGTCATTTGGTGAAGTTCAAATTCATGTCTACTGATATGCTTAGCTCACTCAAATGAGAATGTTAGTCAAAAAAACATCGAAATTTGAGTCATTTTGTGAAGTTCAGATTTTGGACTTCTGAAGTGCTTAACTCGCTGAAAGAAGTGTTTTAAATCCAAACAGCATCAACAGTTGTGTCATTTGGTGATGTCGAGATTTTAGTCTTCTGAAGAGCTGAACTCGCTGAAGTAAGCATGTTAGTCAAAACAACATCAGAAGTTGAGTCAGTTGGTGAAGTTGAGACTTTGATTTTCTGACGTGCTTATCTCACTCAAATATGCATGTTACTCAAAACAAAATGAAAAGTTGAGTGATTTGGTGAAGTTGACAGTCTTCAATTCTGAAGTGCTTATTTCACTGGAGGATGCCTGTTAGTCAATCCAACATCAAGATTTGAGTCATTTAGTGAAGTTCAGATTTTGGTCTTCGGCTATGCTTATCTCGCTGAAATAAGCACGTTAATTAAAGCAACATCAAAAGTTGTGTCATTTGGTGAAGTTGAGGCTTTAGCCTTCTGAACTGCTTGCCTCATGAAATAAGCATGTCATTCAAGCCAACATCAAAAGCTAACTCATTTCTTCTGAAGTGCTGAGCTGAGTGAAATAAGCATGCTCGTCAAAGCAGTATCAAAAATGAAGTCAGATGGTGAAGTTGAGATTTTTGACTTCTGAAGTGCTTATCTCACTGAAATAAGCATGTTAGTCCAACCAGCGAGCAAAGTTAGATCCTTTGGTGAAGTTGGGATTTTTGACTTCTGAAGTGCTTATCTCAATCAAATAAGCATGTTAGTCAAACCATCATCAAAGCTACAGTCATTAGGTGAACTTCAGGTTTTGGTGTTCTGAAGAGTTTCACTCGCTACAATAAGCATTTTAAACTAACCAGCATCAAAAGTTGTGGTGTTTGGTAAAGTTGAGGTTTTGATCTTCAGAAGTGCTTGCCTCATGAAATAAGCATGTCATTCAAACCAACATCAAAAACTAACTCATTTGGTGAAGTGAGAGATTGGTCTTCTGAAGTTCTTATCTGAGTGAAATAAGCATGCAAGTCAAAGCAGCATCAAAAGTTGAGTCATTTGGTGAGGTTGAGATTTTGATCTTCTAAGTGCTTATCTCAAAGAAGTCAACATGTCATTCAAATCAACATCAAAAACTAATTCATTTGATGAAGTTGAAATATTGGTCTCCTGATCGGATTACCTGAGTGAAATAAGCGTGTTCGTCAAAACAGCATCAATAATTAAGTCGTTTGATGAAGTTCTGATTTTTGAATTCTGAAGTGCTTATCTCACTCAAATAAGCTTGTTAGACAAACAAACATCGCAACTAGAGTCATTTTGGGAAGTTGAGATTTTGGATTTCTGAATTGATCAACTCTGTGAAAGAAGCATTTTAATCCAAACAGCATCAAAAGTTGAGCCATTTGGTGAAGTTGAGATTTTGGTCTCATTGAAGTCAAAACAGCAACAAAAGTTGAGTGTCTTGTTGAAGTTGAGATTTTAGTTTTCTACGATGCTCATCTCGCTGAAATAAGCAGGTTAGTCAAAACAATATCAAAAGTTGTGACATTTGGTGAAGATGAGATTTTGATCTTCTGAAGTGCTTCACTCGCTGAAATGAGCATTTTAGTAAAACGAACATCAAAAATTGAGTCATTTGGTGAAGTTCAGATTTTTATCTTCTCAAGTGCTTATCTTTGTGAAGTAAGAATTTTAATCCACCCAGCATCAAAAATGATGTCATTTGGTGAAGTTGAGATTTTTGCCTTCTGAAGTGCTTATCTCACTCAAGTAAGCATGTTAGTCAAACCAACATCAAAACTTGAGTCATTTGGTGAAGTTCAGATTTTGGTCGTCTGAAGTGCTTAACTCGCTGAAAAAATGCATTTTATTTCAACCAGCATTAAAAATTACGTCATTTGGTAAAGTTGAGATTTTTGACTTCTTCAGTGCTCATCTCACTGAAATAAGCATTTCAGTCCAACCAGCATCAAAAGTTATGTCCTTTGGTGAAGGTGAGATTTTAGTCTTCTGATATGCTGATCTCGCTGAAATAAGCATTTTAGTCCAAACAGATTCCAAAATTAGGTCCTTTGGTGAAGTTCTGATTTTTGACTTCTGAAGTGCTTACCTCGCTGAAATAATCATTTTAATTAGACCAGCATCAAAAATTAAGTCATTTGGTGATGTTGAGATTTTTGCCTTCAGAAGTGTTTATCTCACTCAAATATGCATGTTAGTCAAAACAACATCAAAAGTTGAGTCATTTGGTGGGGTTGAGATTTTGATCTTCTGATGTGCTTATCTCAAAGGAATCAACATGTCATTCAAACGAACATCAAAAACCAATTCATTTGGTGAAGTTGAAATATTGGTCTTCCGATGTGATTATCTGAGTGAAATAAGCGTGTTAGTCAAAACAGCATCAATGATTAAGTCGTGTGGTGAAGTTGAGATTTTTGAATTCTGAAGCTCTTATCTCACTCAAATAAGCATGTAAGTCAAACAAACATCGAAACTTGAGTCATTTTGGGAAGTTCAGATTTTGGATTTCTGAAGTGCTTCACTCGCTGAAAGAAGCGTTTTAATCGAACCAGCATCAGAAGTTGAGTCATGTGGTGAAGTTGAGATCTTAGCCTTCACCAGTGCTTATCTTCTTGAAATAAGCATGTTAGTCAAAACGGCATTATAAATTAAATCATTTGGTGAGGTTGAGATTTTTGACTTCTGAAGCGCTTATCTGACTCAAATAAGCATGTTAGTCAAAATAGTATCAACATTTAAATCATTTGGTGAAGTAAAGATTTTTGACTTCTGAAGTGCTTATCTCACTGAAATAAGACTTTTAGTCAAATCAGCATCGTAAGTTAGGTCCTTTGGTGAAATTGAGATTTTAGTATTCTGATATGCTTATCTCGCTAAATTAAGCACGTTATTCAAAACAACATCAAAAGATGAGTCATCTATTGAAGTTGAGATTTTTGACTTCTGAAGTCCTGATCTCACTGAAAGAAGCATTTTAGTCAAATCAGCCTCAAAAGTTAAGTGTCTTGGTGAAATTGAGATTTTAGTCTTCTGATATGCTTTTCTCGCTGAAATGAGCATCTTAGTCAAAACAACATCAAAAATTGTGTTATTTGGTGAAGTTCAGATTTTTGGCTTCTGAGGTGCTTCACTCGTGAAATAAGCATTTTAATTTAACCAGCATCAAATGTTAGGTCATCTGGTGAAGGTGAGATTTTGGTCTTCTCATATGCTTATCTCCCGAAATTAAGCACGTTATTCAAAACAACATCAAAAGTTGAGTCATTTGGTGAAGTTGAGATTTGTGACTTCTGAAATGCTTCTCTCAATCAAATAAGCATGTTATAAAACCATCATCAAAACTGCAGGCATTTGGTGAATTTCAGGTTTTGGTGTTCTGAAGAGTTTAACTCGCTACAATCTTAAACTAACCAGCATCAAAAGTTGTTTTATTTGGTGAAGTTGTGGTTTTATCCTTCTGAAGTGCTTAACTCGCTGAAATAAGCATTTTAGTCAAAACATCATCAAAAGTTGAGTCATTTGGTGAAGTTGAAATTTTGATCGTCTCAAGTGCTTGCCTCATGAAATAAGCATGTCATTCAAAACAACATAAAAAACTTACTCATTTAGTGAAGTGCGATATTCGTCTTCGAAAGTGCTTATCTGAGTGAAATAAGCATGTTAGTCAAAGCAGCATCAAAAATTAAGTCAAATGGTGAAGTTAAGATTTTTGATCTCTGAATTGCTTATCTCACTGAAATAAGCATTTTAGTCAAGTCAACATCAAAACTTGAGTCATTTATTGAAGTTCAGATTTTGGTTATCCGAATTCTTATCTCACTGAAATAAGCATGTTAGTCAAAACAGCATGAAAAATTAATTCATTTGGTGAAGTTGAGATTTTTTACTTCTGACTCATATAAGCATGTTAGTCTCACCAACATCAAAACTTGAGTCATTTGGTGAAGTTCAGATTTTGGTCTTCTGAAGTTGTTATCTCACTGAAATAAGCATTTCAGTCAAATCAGCATCAGCAGTTAGGTCCTTTGGTGAAGTTGAGAGTTTAGTCTTCTGATATGCTTATCTCTCTGAAATAAGCATTTTAGTCAAACCAGCATTAAAAATTAAATCATTCGGTGAAGTTGAGATTTTTACGTTCTGAACTGCTTAATTCGCTGAAATAAGCATGTGATTCAAAGCAATATTAAAAGTTGAGTGATTTGGTGAAGATCAGATTTGAGTCTTCTCAAGTGCTTAACTCACTCAAGTAAGCATGTTTGTCTAAACAACATCAAAACTTGAGTCATTTGGTGAAGTTCTTATTTTGGCCTTCTGAAGTGCTTATCTCACTCCAATATGCATTTTACTCAAAACAACATCATAAGTTGACTCATTTGGTGAAGTCGAGATTCTTCACTTCTGAAGTGCTTATTTCACTGGAGGAAGCCTGTTAGTCAATCCAACATCAAAATTTGAGTCATTTAGTCGAGTTCAGATTTTGGTGGTCTGAAGTGCTTATCTCACTGAAATAAGCATGTTAGTCAAAACAGCATGAAAAATTAATTCATTTGGTGAAGTTGAGATTTTTTACTTCGGAAGTGCTTGTCTGACTCATATAAGCATGTTAGTCTCACCAACATCAAAACTTGAGTCATTTGGTGAAGTTCAGATTTTGGTCTTCTGAAGTTGTTATCTCACTGAAATAAGCATTTCAGTCAAATCAGCATCAACAGTTATGTCCTTTGGTGAAGTTGAAAGTTTCGTCTTCTGATATGCTTATCTCGCCGAAATAAGCATTTTAGTCAAACCAGCATCCAAATTTGAGTGTCATGTTGAAATTGAGATTTTGGTCTTATGATATACTAATCTCGCGAAATTCAGCACGTTCGTCAAAACAACATGAAAAGTTGAGTCATTTGTTGAAGTTGAGATTTTGATTTTCTGAACTGCTTAACTCTCTGAAATGAGTATGTTAGTCAAACTGACATCAAAAATTGAGTCATTTGGTGAAGTTCATATTTTTGTCTTCTGAAGTGCTTATCTCGCTGAAATAAGCATTTTAATCCAACCAGCATTAAAAATTATATCATTTGGTGAAGTTGAGATTTTTGCCTTCTGAACTGCTTAACTCGCTGAAATAAGCATATTATTCAAAACAACGTCGACAGTTGAGTCATTTGGTGAAGTTGAGATTTCTGACTTCTGAAGTCCTTATCTCACTCAAATAAGTACGTTAGTCCAAACAACATTTAAAATTGAGTCATTTGGAGAAGGTCAGATTTTCGTCTTCTGAAGTGCTTAACTCACTGAAATAAGCATTTTCGTCTAACCAGCATCAAAAATCAAGTCATTAGGTGCAGTTGAGATTTTTGACTTTTTCAGTGCTCATCTCACTGAAATAAGCATTTTTTTTTGTCAAACCAGCATCAAAAGTTATGTCCTTTGGCGAAGTTGAGGTTTTCATCTTCAGATCGTCTTATCTCGCCGAAATAAGCACATTAGTCAAAACAACATCAAAGGTTGAGTCATTTCGTGAAATGGAGATTTTTAACTTCTGAAATGCTGATCTCACTGAAATAAGCATGTTAGTCAAACCATCATCAAAACTAGAGTCATTTGGTGGAGTTCAGGTTTTGGTGTTCTGAAGAGCTTAACCCGCTAAAATAAGCATTTTAAACGAATCAGCATCAAAAGTTGTCTCATTTGGTGAAGTTGAGATTTTAGCCTTCTGAAGTGCTTAAACTCGCTGAAATAAGCATGTTAGCCAAAACAACATCAAAGGTTGAGTCATTCGGTGAAGTAGAGATTTTGATCTTCTGAAGTGCTTACCTTATGAAATAAGCATGTCATTCAAACCAACACTAAACTAACATGTTTCGTGAAGTGAGATATTGGTCTCCTGAAGCCCTTGTCTGAGTTAACTAAGCACGTTAGTCAAAACAGCATCAAAAATTAAGTCATTTGGAGATGTTGAAATTTTTGACTTCTGAAGTTCTTATCTCACTGAAATAAGCGTTTTAGTCAAATCAGAATCAACAGTTATGTCGTTTGGTGAAGATGAGATTTTAGTCTTCTTATATGCTTATCTCACTGAAATAAGCACGTTTGTCAAAACAACATCAAAAGTTGAGTCATTTGGTGAAGTTGAGATTTATGATTTCTGAAATGCTTATCTCACTGAAATAAACATTTAGTCAAAACAAAACCAAAAGTTAGGACCTTTGGTGAAGTTGAGAATGCAGTCTTCTCATATGCTGATGTCACTGAAATAAGCATTTCAGTCAAAACAGCATCAAAAGTTGAGTATCTTGGTGAAATTGAGATTTTGGACTTCTGATATTCCATGTCTCGCTGAAATAAGCACGTTACTCAAAACAAAATCAATAGTTGTGTCATTTGGTGAAGTTGTGATTTTGATCATCTGAAGTTCTTAACTCGCTAAAATAAGCATGTTAGTCAAACCAACATCAAAAAATGAGTCTTTTGGTAAAGTTCAGATTTTTGTTATCTGAAGTACTTATCCCGCTGAAATAAGCATTTAAAACGTACCAGCATCCAAAATTTTGCCATTTGGTGCAGGTGAGATTTTTGTCTTCCGATATGCTTATCTCGCTGAAATAAGCAATTTAGTCAAACCAGCATCAAAAGTTAGGTCATCTGGTGAAGGTGAGATTTTAGTCTTCCGATATGCTTATCTTGCTGAAAAAAGCACGTTAGTCAAAACAACATCAAAAGTTGAGTCATTCGGTGAAATTGAGATTTTTGATTTCTGAAGTGCTTATCTCACTCAAGTAAACATGTTGGTCGAACCAACATCAAAACTTGAGTCATTTGGTGAAGTTCTTATTTTGGCCTTCTGAAGTGCTTAACTCACTCAAATATGCATGATTCTCAAAACAACATCAATTGTTGAGTCATTTGGTGAAGTCGATATTCTTCACTTCTGAAGTGCTCACCTCACTGGAGGAAGCCTGTTTGTCAATCCAACACCAAAATTTGAGCCATGAAGTGATGTTCAGATTTTAGTCTTCTGAAGTGCTTATCTCACTCAAATAAGCATGTTCGTATAGACAGAATCAATAATGAAGCCATTTGATAACGTTGAAATTTTTGCCTTCAGAAGTGCTTATCTTACTCAAATATGCATGTTAGTCAAACCAACATCAAAAGTTGAGTCATTTGTTGAAGTTGAGATTTTGATCTTCTGACCTGCTTTTCTCAAAGAAATCAACATGTCATTCAAACCAACATCAAAAACCAACTCATTTGGTGAAGTTGAGATATTGGTCTTCCGATGTGATTATCTGAGAGAAATGAGCGTGTTAGACAAAACAGCATCAATGATTAAGTCATTTGATGAAGTTGAGATTTTTGAATTATGAAGTGTTTATCTCACTCTTTAAGCATGTTAGTCAAACAAACATCGAAACTTGAGTCATTTTGTGAAGTTCAGATTTT
>NW_025969700.1:0-14078 GCF_021869965.1 Rhincodon typus | reverse complement strand
AGCTCCTATGATGCTGCTTGGCCTGCTGTGTTCATCCAGCCCTGCACCTTGTTGTCTCGGATTCTCCAGCATCTGCAGTTCCTACTATCCCAAATAAAATTACCCTCCAAGTTACATAAGATCTGAGCAGATCAAATAGTCAAAACCGGGAATAACTGCTGCACTGTTAAAAGAGTTGGAAATAAAAACCTAAAGGTGAACAGCCAAAGTCATTTCCCCAGGGTAGGGGAATCCAAATCTAGAGGATGTAGGTTTAAGGTGAGAGAGGAAAGATTTAAAAGGGACCTAAGGGGCAACTTTTTCACACAGAGGGTGATGTCAATATGGAATGAGCTAACAGAGGAAGTGGTGGAGGCTGGTACAATTATAACATTCAAAAGGCATCAGGATGGGTCATTGAATAGGAAGAGTTTAGAGGGATATGGGCCAAATGCTGGCAAATGGGACTGGATTAATTTAGGATATCTGGTCGGCATGGACAAATTGGACGTCTCTATGATTTCATGACTCTGTGATCAGTTTGTCAGAAATAATATTAATGTAACTGGCCTGGCATGTCAAACTGAGGCTACATTATCCTTCCAGGTGGTTGTGAATTTAGACACATGACACTATTTTGAGGGAGAGCAAAGTACCCCTCAGGTAGTGGCTAACATCTAACCTCCATTGAAAATCACAGTCAAGGTAGACAGACAGGAGACTGGAAGAACACAGCAAGCCAGGCAGCATTTAGAGGAAAGGAGAAATCAAAGTTTCGGGTATTACCCTTCTTCAGGACTGTCTACCTTCGATTCCAGCATCTGCAGTTTTTTTTGTCTCTACAATCACAGTCAAATCTGAGCATTACCACAATACCACTTGTGGGAGCTTGCTGTGTATTAGTTGGCTGCCATGTTTCACGCATTACAAACAGTAACACTTAAGAAAACTTCCTTGTTTGTATAAGTGTCCTGTAGCAATGAAAGATGCTATAAAAATGCAAGTCTTTCTTTTCTGCTGGAGGCAATATTTCATGGCACTGTTAGCCTCCAGGTGAAGTAGGAAGCATCTTGCATCAATGTAAAACCACATAAAAGTACAATTGAGTTCACCACTTTTTTTTATATCTGAAAACAGAATGATATCTACACTTTTCCTTTGGTCATGCAAATTTCCTTTGAGACTGGCTATATTTGCATAAGCGAGCAAACAAAAATACATCCTGATGGACTATTGCTAAGGTCCCTAGCAACACGGCAAGTGAAAATGCAAAGCAAGTATTCAGTGCTGCACCAACAGCAAGTTAATTTGCTGAATGTACGTCCATCCGTGATTCTTTGATCTATAATTGCCTGAAGAAAAACACAAATTCAGAATTGCGTTGCCTGAGAGACCTGTAAAGGAATGTGGATTTAAGAAGTTTGGCATCATTAAAAGGATTAGCAGAATGGAACAGATTCACTGAATGGTGGATAAGTATTCACTGAGCACACAGCCAAGCTAATTCTCATATTGTTTTCTAAGAAACAATTAGAATAACAGAATTATCGGTTATTTGTTGGCTCCCAGTGTAATACTCATAAATGCAGCTTAAAGTCTATTTGTGGACTGTCATATGTCAACTTAGCACAAGATGTAGCATTCCTGCCCTCTAGACATGAGGTAATTTTAGTTTCGTACTCCACATCAGTTCCCTGGTCATTATTCGTGAATTTATGAAGGTGACGTTGATCTATAGCTGAATCTGCTAGTTCATGTCAAGATTGGAGGTTCAGGAGGCTAACTCAAATAAGAAAACAGAACATCTGCTTAATGTTCCTCCCTCAATGAATACCACCAAAAAAATAGATGTATTGGCCATTTTATTACCATGTTTATGAATGTACTGCTTGTCAGGAGCATTCACTGTCTCTTCTGTAATCCCCAATCAAAAAAACTCAAGCAGTATCGTTCACAACTTTATAATTTTCAATCCTCTTTTTCAACACAAACACATCCCGCTCCCACTTAAAGCTGTCCATTGCTCACAACCTTATCTGCTGAATATTGTCTCATATTTGCTCCTAGCTTGAAAAATAAACTCTCTTTAGATGAGAAGTCAGGCAGAAGAGTGGCAGAGTGCATTAAAAAGTCAATAAGATGCATCAGCAGAGAACTGAACTAACTGTGATTGATAGCAGTGCAATGAATGGTTGGAAGAAGGAATTTCTGAGGAGTTCTAATGTTTGCTTGAGGTAACTTTGCTGGAAAATTCACAGAAGCTCTGGAGCATTGAGATAAACAGAGACTGCACCCTTTCTCCAGTGTTTCTGAAGATTTGCTGTTGATGTCACAGACAATGATTGATAAGAAAGTTATCATAGCCTTATCAGAACATAGGGCTGCTCCCACATCTGAGAGAGGTAACTGGTTGTTGTTTAACCTGGGGATTACCATGCCTCAGGCAAGGGAAGAGGCTGAGAAGGAGAGTTCTTCATGGCAACTTCATCCAGTGTAGGAATTGAACCTACACTGTTGGTATTAATTCTGCATCATAGACGTTTTCCCAGCCACTATCAGTTCTGAGGAAGGGTCACCGGACCCGAAACGTTAACTCTGTTTTCTTCTTCACAGATGCTGCCAGACCTGCTGAGCTTTTCCAGCAACTTTGTTTTTGTTCCTGATTTACAGCATCCGCAGTTCTTTTGGTTTTTAACTGATTGATAGAGCTCCTGTGGGATTCAGTCTCATTATTTCAGATCTAGAGCTGTGCTTTGCTCAGCATTGCAAAACAGAACGGACTAATTAGTTGGTGGTATTTATCCATTAGAGGAATAATAATGTCTATTGAACAAGTATTAGTTTAGTGTGGGACTTCATAGGGAATTCCAGTATATTCTCTGTGGCTGACCTGCCTGTGTGTGATTTCTAGCCTCTCCAATTTTTCTATTTTCATCATAACCTTGCTAATCTCTCTATTTTATCAATCTTGTTGTAGCAGCGAGAAATATGAAATTACTCACTTTGATAGTAATGGAGGAGCAGAATTTTTTTTTGAACCATCTGGAACTTCTTGATGTTGATATATTTGAGTGCACTCATACAAGGAACAAGAAACAAATAGCCTATTGGTCTTCTTTGCAATGAAATTGTGACAGAAGAGTAAGGATTGTGCTGCTATTATACAGGGTTTTGGTGGCACTGCTGAGATGAAAGTTCATTATTTATTACCAAAGACTAAATTATTCCCAACAGAAGTTATACTTTGAAGAAATAAAAGACATCTTTCAATAATGCTTCCAAAATCCAGCCCAAAGACAGAAAACATCTTCATATCATGAGCCAAAACACCTTAAGTTTTCACATGTTTTAACATCACTGATTGATTGTCCTTGAAAATTTGTACAACTTAAATCAAGCTAAATTTTGGCCTGAGGCAGGACCACACTTCAGCTACTCTCAGGATGCTTTAAGAACTCAAAAATGGCTTTTAAAACCCTCTTTTTGTGCCCAATTAACCCTTCTTAATTAAAAGTTGCTGTTGGCATCCAGCTTGCTAATGATGTGCTAATTGTCAGTTTAATTGGATCTGTACATCTTCGTACATTATTTCTCGCTGTAAGATGAAGTAGCGTCTCAGAGTGTTCCATTTTATCTTGAACATGAATGTTCTGTTATTTATAAATATCCCCATATCTTTAGTGCCAAGGAGAGTATTACTGATAAGACCCCTAGCTGTGCCTTTTCCTGACTTTCTCAGTTTGTTTTAACCATACATTTCAAAGGACAGACAGTTAATACTGTAATTAATGAAAATTATCAAAAATATGGCCTTTATTCACAACTGAGTATGAATCAGTACATTAAACTACAGAGTAATTGAGGTGCTTCTTCTCACTAATCACCTACTGTTGGCTGATAACCACTTGTAAATCTGTGTTAGTTGCACCAAATCTAATGGTTTCTGTATTTGTCTAAAATGGCATTTTGGCCTTGTTAGGCTAGCAGACTATATGTGTTCATAAAAACCTCTACAAATGGCTAGATCAGGGAAACTAAAGCTAAAACTAAAATCTAAAATACAGATCTGTACAACATGCATGCACACATATACATACAAAGATTGGTTACAGGTAAAGATAGCACATTGTGGTTAATTCAGTCGAGTTTACTATTTCTGGTCTCCCTCATGACAAGCCTGTTTTTTTTGAAAGAAGTTGATGCTTTAAAATAAAGCAGGGATCTTCTAAAGTGAAGAATTCCCAGAAAGCTGTGAGTTCCTGCAGTTGAATTCCTCAGCAGGTGGTTCTCAGGTGAACTGTATGTTGCAACTCACTGAGGTAGTGCATTGGAAATCAAACACACCTTTAGAGAGACTCATGTGAGGAAAGAAATGTTGATTTTTATCATGAAATATTAGAAATCCAGTCGCTCTAAATTAACTATTGTGTGTCCTATTAAGTGCCTGTGTAAGTGATATAACTGGAATGCAAGGTAAAGACTTTTGCATTGGCAATTTTGAGTTATCGAGTCACACAGCACAGAAACAGACCCTTCGGTCCAACCAGTCCATGCTGACCATAATCCCAAACTAAACTAGTCTCACCTGCCTGTGCTTGGGCCATATCCCTCCAAACATTTATTATTCATGTATTTATCTAAATGTCTTTTAAATATTCTAACTGTACCTGCATCCACCACTCTCTTTGGAAGTTCATTCCATAAACTAACCACTCTTGGTAAACAAATTCCCCCTCAAATCTTTTTTAAATCTTTCTCTTCTCACCTTCAAAATATGTCTGCAGTCTTTAAATCCCCCACCCTAGGGAAAAGACACCTGCCATTCACCCTATCTGTACCCCTCATGGTTTTATAAACCTCTGTAAGGTCACCCCTCAACCTCCTATGCTCCAGTTTCAGTTTTTTTTTTCTTTCTCTCACTATTAATTTGGGGTGATTTCTCTCAGTTTGCCTGCAGATACATTTTGTGGGCTGTTGCAATCAAGAGTGGAGAATTAGAGTCATTGAGGTTTTACAAAATGGAAAATGGCCTTTTGGCACAACATATCTGTTCCAGTCATTAAACATCCATCTATTCTAATCCCACTTTCCAGCGTTGCAATGTCTGGCATTTCAAGCATTTATCTAAGTGTTTCTTAATTATTTCAAGGATTCCTACCTCTAATACCCTTTTAGACAGTGGGTTCCAGATGCCATAACCTTTTTCTGAATGAAAAAGTTTTCCTCAAATCCCCTCTAAACCTCCTGCTCCTTACCTTAAAACTGTGGACCCTGGTTATTGATCTGTCTACTAAGGAGGAAACTTTCTCCCTATCTACCTTAACTATGGTCATCAGAACTTTGTACCCCTCAACCCCCTTCAGCCTTCTCCACTCTAAGGAAAACAACCTGAACCTGTCTTATGCAGCCAAGCAATTTTCACCTAGTCATGGTCCCCATTATCAGTTTTTTATTTTCTCCCTGGCATGTTGTCATCCATCTTTTGCCTAACTGTTGTTTTCTGTTCTTGGTTTCCATTTCCACCTACCTGCTCACTCCTTCTCCACATCCCCCTCCCCAACCCCCTCCACAAACTGTCTTCAGCTTATAGACCACCCTTTCCTGGCTACAGTCAGTTTTAAAGTAAAGTGTTGGAAACATTAACTCTGGTTTCTCTCCACCGATCCTGCTGCCAGACCAGCTGACCTTTCTCCAGCAATTTCTATTTTGGTTTCAGATTTCCAACATCCACAGCTCTTTGATTTACTTCTGGACCTGCCTGGTTTCTCTTCAGAGCTGAAGTCTGGCTTCATGTAGTTTGCGTACATGGCAATAAGAAGCCTGTGGATTTTCCAACAACTTGGATGATTGGATGAAAAGCAGGTCCTTTTTCAGGTGCTTGCTCCAACTAGTTTGGTTTTTCTAAAATTTGCTTCGCCCAGTCCAGTCCATGTGCTTAGTAACATGCCCTCCCGAAGGGCATTGTGGGTCAACCTACAGCATGTGGATCGCAGCAGTTCAAGAGGGCAGCTCGCCTTCTGAAGGGCAGCTAGGAGCATGCAATAAATGCTGGTGAGCCAGTGATGCCCATGTCCCACCAGAGAATAAAAAAAGATAGCACTTTACATTGGAAGGAGGCTATTTGGCCCATAGCATATCTGCAAACTCTGTAAAAGAACTCAGTCTTGTTCCCCTGCTCTTGACTTTTCAAAAATTCTTTTCGGTCAAGCAGATGCTGGTTTGATCAGCCATTCCATGTCCTCGCACTTACCTGCATTTATAAGAAACATTCGGTTACCTCTCTATTTTTATTTGAAAGACCAATAACTGCGAGTTAGATGGAAAATACAAGCAATAGCAGCCAAGCACTGCTAGGTTTAGGATCTGAAAACTCGCCTCTTATAGACAGTAGGAAAGATTGAGTGTTCTTGATACAAAAGCAGTCTTTCTTGGCAAAACGTGACTGAACTGGACTGTATAATGCTTCATGCTTCTTTGGGAATTCATTAACTACAGAGATCACTACAGCTCTCTCTCTCTCTCTTGCCTACACCTTGCATGGCCTTATTTAAATAGCAAACCTGCGTTGTGCACTAACGCTTCTTGATCCAGCGACTTATACAGTCACATCCAAAAATTCCTGTCATTGTGGCTTGGGAACACTAGGTCAATTGTTCAGGTTAATGGAGCCATAGGTTTGTATTTGCAGACACTGGAACCTACAACAATTTGCTTAATTGTAAGTGAAATAAACAGGCTCCTTAACCAGCTATTTGAATATGTTTCAATTCTGTCTGGAGCTGAGCTAATTAGATGCTGAAATACAGCCTTATAATTAATGCATTAATCAAAGACCATCTCACCTTCATTTATCTGTGCACAGTCACCTTGCTCACTAATTAAACCCTTTAGTTGCATATTAAATAGAACATTTTCTGCAAGCTTATGAACACACACATATACATGCAAATAATAAAAGCATTTAGAATTTTGTCATGTTAATGATTTACATTCATGTGATCTGCGAACTCTCTTTTGAGATTTCCGGCACCACAAACCTTAAAACCAATCTCAGCAATAGCGCAGTTGCTTATATTACTGTACATTTTGTGATTTCTTAACACTGAAGTATATCGAAGAGTCCCAAAGGTTGATAATAGAATTCCCATATAATTGTGATGTGGACTTGGATTTAAAGGCACAATTGCAAAGTTTGCAGATGGGACAAGGATCATGGAAAATAGTACCAAAGGTTAAGTGATCACAAACAAAAGGAGGAAGTAGAGTCAATAGCACAGCTGGTCAGACAGCATCCGAGGAGCAGGAACGTCAATGTTTTGGGCTGAAACCCTTCATCAGGACTGGAAAGGGGCAGGGGAGCCCAGAAATAAATAGAGGGAGGGGCTTAGAGCTGGGGGGAGGGTAGGTGAGCTGGAGATAGGTGGATGCCAGAATGGGGTTAGTGCGAACGGTTGACTTTCCTGAAACGTTGACTTTCCTGCTCCTCGGATACTGCCTGACCGGCTGTGCTTTTCCAGCTCCACATTTATTGACTCTAGCTTCCAGCATCTGCAGTCCTCACTGTCTCCAAAAGTGGGAAGTAAACAGATCCATGGAAGATTGAATTCAACATTGAATCATACAGCACAGGAGATCTCCTATAGTTAACAGAACAAGATAAAATGCATTTTAGAAACTAAAATATTAAAGGGATGTTGTAACCTAATTGGTGCACTTTTAAAGAAGGTGCAGGTACAGAGGTGCTATCAGAAAAGATCATTTGACAGAGCTGGGTGGTCAGAAAGCTCTGTGAAGAGTGTACATTGTATTGGCAAATCTAAAATCACTGCTATAAATAAAACAAAGAAGTGCAGATGCTGGAAATCTGAAACAAAAACAAAAATTGCTGGGGAAAGACAGCAGGTCTGGCAACATCTGTGGAGAGAGAAACGGAGTTGACGTTCTGGGTCCAGTGACCCTTCTTTGGAACTCTGTTTCTCCAACAATTTCTGTCTTTGACTAAAATCACTGCCAATGGGTTCAACTCTAACAAATTATCTTGTGAATGATACAACTCAGGAGACCATTTGGCCATTGTCCCTGTTCCACTCGATAATGCAACTTATGCAAAGAAAGATTGCTTGAGAAGATACCGTGACAAAACAAATCTTTGCTGAATAAAGGAAGGTTGTAGGATAGTGGCAAAGTTGCTGGGCAAGTAACCCAGTACCCCAAGCTAATGATCTGGGTTTAACTCCCACCAGGCCGTTGGTTAAGTTTGAATTTAATAAAAATCTAGAATTAAAATCAGGTCTAATAATGACCATGTAACTACTATCAATTGTTGTTAAAACCAATCTAATGTTCACTAATATCCTTTAGGGAAGGAAATCTGCAATCTTTACCTGATCGAGCCTACGTGTGACTCCAGACCTCAGCAATGTGGTTGACACCTAACTGCCCTCTGGGATTAGGGATGGACAATAAATACTGATTTGGGCCAGCAATGCCTACATCCCACAAATGAAGTTAAAAAAAGGCTATGGCCAATTGCCAATCCAGCCAGAAGACAATGTGCAAATGTGAGACTTCAAACTAGTGAAACAACAGAATCTCCACAGTTCTTTTGGTGAAAGTGAAACAGAGCCAGCTTTATTCCCCCCACTGGAGCAGAAGAAAACAGTAGCAGTAACAGGAATTGTCCATCATCCAGTATGATCCTGGCTTTGATACATTATTTCTTACAGCAGATATCTAATATACCTTTGAGGAACATGTTTACAATGTCATCACCATATCACAGCATGTGACCCCTCGGTATAAAGCTCTCAGTCTCCATCTTACTGAGCTCTATCTTCTTGCAACATAACATGCTGAGGGAAGTGTGTCTCAGTGCATCCCAATTGTTTTGCTTGAGTCCAGACAAATACCTGTGATTCTAATGTACACATGCAAATACCAGGAGGTGTCATAAAATCTTCAGTACTACATGACCCATGTCTCATTTCTCTTACAGGATCTAACATGAGTATCACAGCATGATAGTTGCAGATCATCAGATATTATGGCTCACTATCATGGGCTCCAACTCTATTTTCTCATTCGCTCCCTAAATCCATTAATTTCTCAAGGGACTAAAAATCTGTCCCTGCGAAATTGCAGTCTGGAAAGTTATGCTAAAAAGATGGAATGGTACATTTTCATCTGTAAATGCTCCTGATTGAATCTGACTGAATAGGATTGTCTGTTATATAAGCCACCTAAACTGGATTTGAAAACTTATCTCAGAATGTTGCTACCCTGATTGAATGTCTTTTTAAATCAGTAAAGTAAACACTAGCTTTTCAAAAACTGGAATGTTGACCACCTTCTAGGGACCAACCCAAGGAGAGAAGTTTTATCCAATTCCATCCCCCTCCCACCACCTGCGGTAAGCAAGCTGGCAAGATCAGGTGCAAAGCTGGTTTTACAATATCATGCCAGGTATCCAACTAATGATGTACGCCTCCCTGATCCTCTAGGCTTTCTGCCCAGTCAGTTTATTCCATCATGGGGCATGGGTATTGTTGGTAAGGCCAACATTTGTTGCCCATCAGAGTCAGCTATCAGAGTGGCAGTATCTCTGACATTCCCCTTTATATCTGTCAGCCAGGGCTTCCTGATTGGACCAGATTAACAGCCCCAGTCAGGGAACTCATATTCTATGAGGTCCTGTTGGCTGTCCTCGTTACAAGCACTACAGCTCCCATTTCTGGCTTTGTGTATTTTGATTGGCATGGGACATGGGTGCAGGTCGCAAACCTGCACCCTGCTCCCCTGATCTGTCTGGTTCCATTGCAGAGTTTGGCGTCTCATTCCCCATCCCCTGCAATTTCTATTGCGTTGGGCCAGCTTCTCAATCTCTCATGGCTCATGGCCACAAGGAGGAGTCTGGATTCTGGAATCTTTGGAAAGGTGAGTTTGGCGGGTTGTCCCTGTGCTTTCCATGACAATTCCTTGCTCACTCACCCAGTATGCACTGTATACAGAACCAATGGCCTGTTCCAGTGCTGTACATCACATGTGAATATTTTCTTTTGAAGAGATTATTTTTCTGAACTGATAACATAGCAAAGTGACTTGCTTTCAATCCAAGAATACATACGGTCTACTTCTGTTATTGCGGAAAATGAGTGACCTGGAAACATCCACCAATGACTGATAATACAGAGCAGGTAGTTCGAATTTGCCTGTTACTGACCTGGAATTTGCATCGAAGCATCATTATTCAATTTATTTGTGCTCTCTCCCTGAAAGAACTCTCATGACTTTATCTATTGTTTGCAGGTGAAGGAAGCCATGCAGAGAATCCATGACAGAGGAAACATAGGGAAACTCATCCTGGATGTTGAAAAGTCCCCAACTCCTTTGGTAAGTGATTCTTGAAGTTTTAAAGCAAGTTGAGGCAGCACACTGGTTGGCACTGCTGCCTCACAGTGCCAGGGACCTGAGTTCAATTCCACCTTTGGGCAACTGCAAGGAGTTTGCACATTTTCCCTGTGTCTGCGTCAATTTCCTCCCCTAGTCAAAAGATGTGCAGGTTGGGTGGATTGGCTGTGGGAAATGCAGGGTTACAGGGATTGGTTAGGGGGATGGGTGTGCGTGGGATCCTCTTCAGAGGGTCGCTGTGGACTTGATGGGCCGAATGGCCTGCTTCCACACTGTAGGGATTCTATGAAATATGTCAAAAAGCCAGTATGCCGAGGCATAAAATCAGAATTAGATTTCACTTTCATTTTCTTTGAACACCATCGTCAAGTAATTATGAAAACATTTGTTTTTCTCAGAGCATTGTGAGTCTTTGGAATTTCCCTTCTTCATAAGGCAATGGTGCAGAATTTTAAAATATTTTCTAAGGCAGTAGTAGACAGATTCTCGATTATCAAGGGGAGGAAGATTATTGGGGGTGTGCATGGATGTAGATTTGAGGTTAAAATCAGAACAACCATGATCTTATTGAATGGTGGAGCAGGATTGAAGAGACAACTGGCCTACTGTTTTGTTCATATTAGTGATGGAGTGGGTGGCTGGGAAAAGGGGTTAGGGAAAGGCTACTTGCTGAATATTCGAGAGGTTAATTCACTTGGGTAATTGTTTGCTCTCCAGTTGGCTCTGGATAGGCATTGTGAGTGAACAATGGGCCAGTCATGGACCAAATGAATGCAGGGGTGCAGATGATTTAAGGACATGTGGTATAACCTCACCCTACCATTAGTAATGTTGACATTACTAATTCCAGCACAGATGAATATGAGGAAACATCCTTGAGTCTTTCCTGTCCCTCTGCCTTTTCCTTATTGTGCAGAACTACAGAGAATAAGCAGCACAAAATTCACAATTTCACCTAGCCAGTTCATGGTGGTGTGTATGATTCACTCAAGCCTCTTCTTGTCATGGCTAAGCTAACTCTCATACTATAACCCTCTATTCAGTTCTCCTCATAATGTTTGTCTAATTCCTCCTTAAATGCATCATTAATATTTGCTTCAACTACTCCCTGGGTTAGGATGTTCCACACTCTGATCACTCTGCATAAAGACATTTTGTCTGAATTCCCTATTGGATTTCTTTGTGATGATCTCATACTGATGTCCAGTTTTGCTCTTTCCCAAAAGAGGAAACATTCTGTCTGTAGTGATTCTAATCAAAACTTTTCATAACTTTAAAGGCCTCCATTAGGTCATCACAACACGGCCTCCTCATTTCAACAAAGAGACCTAATCCATTATTTTCTCCCAACTGTGTCCTTACATTTCTAATATCATCCTTGTAAATCCATTTTGCATGTTCCCCAGGAATTTACAGTACAGATAGAGGCCATTTGGCCTATTGAGTCTGCACCAACCCTCCACAGGGCATCCCACCCAGGCCCACCTCACCCCTGACCACCATTTCCCATAGCTAATCCACCTAGCTTGGACACTACAGACAATTTAGCATGGCAAACCCATCTAACCTGCACATCTTTGGACTGTGGGAGGAAACCGGAGTACCCGGAGGAAACCCACACAGACACGGGGAGAATGTGCAAACTCCACGCAGACAGTTGCCCGAGGGTGGAATCGAACCTGGATCCTTGGTGCTGTGAGGCAGCAGTGAGCCACGGTTTGTCCTTTTTTATCTGGCAACAGAATTTTACACAGTACACCTCAAACTGTGGTTAGATACAAGTTTAGCATTCCTTTTCTACTTTGATACATTTTCCCACTACAAGTAACCCTAATGCTTAGTTTAATTTCTAATCATCTTTTAATGCTGTGCTGCTACTTTTTATGATGTGTGGATTTGTACTCCAATTTGCCTCTCTAATCAAATTAAATTCTTATTTTAGTAACAAGTGATATCCTTACTTTAATTACTAAAACGTAATGCCTTACATTTATCTGCTAAAATTATTTCTCTAAATATATGCCCATTTTGCAAGTTCAATAATATATTCTTGCAATTTGTTGCAGTTCTCTTCTGTACTGTCTCTCTCTCACTTCCACACTCATTTTTTTAGTCTCTTTCACTGTCAGTCTATTTTTATCTAATATTTCCTCTCATTTCATCTCTTCTTCTCTCGACCTTCTGCTCATCTAGGCATTCAAAATGATGTATGCCAGGACTTAAACTATTTCAGCTTACATTCTGAAATTCTTTTCCCAAAACTCTTTTCCCTCTGTCGTCCTTTGAAATGCTTCTTAATTTTACAAATTGCTGGCATAACTTGCCCTTATGTCCCTCAGATAACACAGTATGGAGCTGGAGGAGCACAGCAGGCCAGGCAGTATCAGAGGAGCAGGAAAGGTGAAATTTCGGTTCAGGACTCTTCTTCAGAAATCATTTCTGAAGAAGGATTCTGACCCGAAACGTCAACTTTCCTGCTCCTCTGATGCTGCCTGGCCTGCTGTTCTCCTCCATCTCCACACTGTGTTACCTCTGACTCCAGCATCAGCAGTTCTTACTATCTCTAATATCACTTACTTTGGCTCGGCATCAATTTTTCTGATTGCACTCTTGTGAAAAGGCTTCAGTACATTTATTTGTGCATTTGCACTGTTCCCAGGTTTTCTTTCAGGTTCCAATGCTTCTAGAATGTCCCATCAGTGGAAGTTAGAGATCTTTAGCTTACAAGCTCTGTTATGAATTCTGTCTGTATTAATCCCACATGAAGACTGCATTCTTTACGATGCCTTTTCCTGTCACTCACAGACTTATTGCACACAACCCTGTCTGAAGCCTCCAGCCTTTTAAGACTTTCATATCCTTTCCTAGATTTCATCATCGTGCTGTGAAATTTTAACGTTATTTTTGTAACTCTGAGGTGACCAGAGGCTGATATAAAAGCAAAATATCTGCAGATGTTGGAAATCTGAAATTAAAAACAAAAAGTGCAAGTGAAACTCAGCAGGTCTGGCAGCGTTTGAAGTAGAGTCTATTTTTATTTGCGGTCAGTGCTGGGGCCGTTTTTGATTATTAATATCACAGAATCACAAAGATAGGGTCATAACATTTTTTTGGGCTAGGTATAAATTGCATGAGGTTTTTAGAAGGATTCTGACTGTGAGGCTCAGTGATATTTCTCCTGTATCTTATCAAACACACCTCATTAACTACCTACCTCATCCCAATGGCATCCCTTATGTCTACTGCTGGGCCTATCTTACAATGCACCATTCCTCTAACATCTCACCACTCAGCGTATATTTGCCAAAAGACTTGGATCTTCTGTGCCAGCGCTATCTTTGAACAACCTCCATGAGCCCTGTCAATTGTTGAAAGTCTGGTGTTGCCCCTCGCAGGCGGTGTAATGGCAAAACAGCCACAAGCCCACGCTGCTCACGGCATATAGTTGGCATGGCTGGCACTCAGCCGCATATACTATCCCATTCTGTCACCAGGTTTCATAACCAGGCCACACAGTTTACCTGAGATAACAAGGTGTAGAGCTGAATGAACACAGCAGGCCAAGCAGCATCAGAGGAGCAGGAAGGCTGACATTTCAGGCCTAGACCCTTCATCAGAAATGCCTGACCTGCCCTTGTTGTACTATTTGTAGGGCTGGTCGGGTTCAGTTTCTGGTCAATGGTCAAAACCCC
>NW_025969699.1:0-14078 GCF_021869965.1 Rhincodon typus | reverse complement strand
TGTGTGTGTGTGTATGTGTGTGTATCTGTGTGTTTGTGTGTGTGTACGTGTGTGTGTATCTGTGTGTGTGTATGTGTGTGTATCTGTGTGTGTGTATGTGTGTGTATCTGTGTGTTTGTGTGTGTACGTGTGTGTGTATCTGTGTGTGTGTGTATCTGTGTGTCTGTGTGTGCGCGCATGAAGTTCATTTTGACAATTGTTCAAAATTGATACTCGTGATGCCAATAAATAGGCAGACGGTGAGAGATACAGACAGGGAGACAGAGAGAGAGACAGAGGCAGACAGAGTGTGTGAGAGACAGAGACAGAACGAGAGAGAGAGACAGAGACAGAGAGGCAGACGGAGAGAGAGGCAGACAGGCAGTGAGAGAGACGAACAGGGAGAGAGACAGAGAGGGAGAGAGACAGAGAGAGGCAGACGGAGACAGAAGCAGACAGAGAATGTGAGAGACAGAGACAGAACGAGAGAGAGAGACTGAGACAGAGCGAGAGAGAGACAGAGCGAGGGAGACAGAGAAAGACAGAAAGAGACACAGCGAGAAACAGAGAGAGTCAGAGAGAGATAGAGATAGAGAAAGACAGACAGAGAGAGAGGGACAGAGAGACAAAGAGACAGAGAGACAGTATGGTGAGACAGAATTGGTTCTGGGGAAATGCGTATGTTGTGAGAGACAGAGCGAAGGGGAGAAAGGGTAGTTTTGCGAGATGCTGTATGTGTGTGTGTGTGTGTGTGTGTGTGTGTCGAGAGATTGTGTGTGAGGCAGAGAGACTGAGAGAGTTTGTCATAGAGTCCTAGAACCTTAAAGCATGGAAACAGATCTTTCGGTCCAACACGTCCATGCTGACCCAGATATCATAAATTAATCCAGTCCCATTTGCCAGCATTTGGTCTATATCCCTCTAAACCCTTCCTATCCATGTCCCCATCCAGATGCTTTTAAATGTTGTCATTGTACCAGCCCCCCACCCACTTCCTCTGGCAGCTCGTTCCACACACACACCACCCTCTGTGTGAAAATGTTGCCGCTTGGGTTCCTTTTAAATCTTTCCCCCTCTCACCTTAAACCTACGCCCCTCTAGTTCTGGACACCCCCATCCTGGGAAAAAAACACCTTGTCTATTCACCCTAACCATGCCCCTCATGATTTTATAACCTCTATAAGGTCACCCCCCTCAGACTCTGATGCTCTCGTGAAAATAGCCCCAGCCTCTTCCTGTAGCTCAAACCCTCCAACCCTGGCAACATCCTTGTAAATCTTTTCTGAACTCTTTCAAGTTTTACAACATCCTCCCTTTAGCGGGGAGACCAGAATTGCACGCAGTATTCCAAAAGTGGCCTGACTAATGTTCTGTACAGCCGCAATATGACCCTCCCAACTCCTATACTCAATGCTTTGACCAATAAAGTGTGAGAGCGGGAGTGTGTGTGTGAGAGAGAGAGGGGGAGGGAGGGGGGAGAGAAAGCATGTGGTTCTGGGACAAAGAGTGCGTGTGAGACAGTGTGTGTTAGCGTATATGTGTGTGTGAGAGAGAGTGATTCCGAGTGTGTGTGTGTGTGTAACTGAGAGTCAGAGGGCGTTTTGTTTGGGTGCATGAGCGAGACAGCGTGTGAATGAGAAAATATTCCTGTGCGTGTGTGTGTGTGAGAGAGAGAGTCCGTGTAAACGAGAAAGTGTTTCTGTGATTATATGAGAGCGTGTGTTTGTATGTGTGTGAGAGAGAAGTGTGTGTCGGTGAAAGGAAGTGTGCGTAAGGAAATGTTTGTGTACGTGCCTACGTGTGAGAGTAGAGTGTGAAAGAGCAAAGATGTATTTATGTATACACCTGTGTGTGTCTCTGTGTGTGAGCGAGTCGCTACACGTGAGTGTGTGTGTGGATATATCTTTGTGTTTGTGCGTGTGTTTGAATTGTGTGTGTGTGTGTGTATGTATGTGTGTGTATGTATGTGTGTGTGTGTGTATGTGTCTGTGTGTGAGAGAGAGACAGAGACAGAGAGAGAAAACAGTGCACACGTGCGCGTTTTGAGCGCATGTATGTCTGTGTGTAACAATTCGTTTAAGATATTTCAAGTAGCCATCTGTCCACCTTGTAATGTCCGCTCAAACTCTGCACGGTGAAGGTACGGGCTCCCCCCACTACCCCCCACACCCCCAACCACAACCCCTCCTTCACCTGATTGTCAATTTATCAATCTGTCGGTGTAACCGCCAGTCTAGCCGCCAGTCTCTGGAGACGATTTACCTATCGCTCACATGGACAGGATTCATAGGAGATGCGTTCGAATCCTCCGGTCTGCAATTGTTTTGTCTCTTAATGGTTTAGTTTTTTTTGGCTTTGGCGCCCGTTTTATTGTTGAGGGGGCAAAATATCTTCTGCAAAAATCTCAGCTGAGAGACGAGGACACTCTGCTTACCCGCTTCGGTTAAACTTTATTTTTATTTTTTTGGGGGGTCAAATTGAATATAAGGCTGTTTCAAACATTTTCTGAGGGGAGTGGAAGGCATGATGTGGGGAAGGGGTTTGGGCAAACCGACAACGTGTTAAAAGGCTACGTTTACCTCTTTGAGGTTATATATAACAATGTGTGTGAATTTCGGTATTCGTTTATCTGAATGTACCTCTTGCGTCCGTGCGATGCAGTAGATATTGTATATAAATCTCCCTGCTCTTCAGTGTTAGGCACATAAATCTCTGCGCGTTCATCAGTTTGTGTGCATCTGTGATATCGATATGCATTTCTTGTGTGCGTGTGTGAGTGCTAAATGAACTTCTCAACCTGTATCCATCTGTGAATTATATGTATTCGTTTCCGTTAAGTTCATATATGTAAACATCTATGTGCATTTCTGTGTCTGTGTGTGTTTGAATCTGTATTTTATATTAATGCATTTGAGTGTCAGTGTGTTACTGTAGGTATTATATATAACTTTGTGTGTCTATGCGCGTTTGCATCAATCAGTATTATATACACACGTTTGTCTGTGTGTCTGAACCTGTGAGTGTTATAAATGTAAATTTGTTGGTGTATCTGTGTATTTGTATCTGCGAGTATGATATATTTATTTCGGTGTCTGTGTGTATTTGTTTCTGTGCGTATTATGTATAAATTTGTTGTGTGTCTGTACGTGTTTATATGCTATATATAGGAATTTGTTTTTGTGTCTGTGTGCTTGTGTCTGTGAGCATTACATTTATAAATTTGTTTGTGTGACTGTGTGTTTGTATCTGTAAGTACATTTTAATATAAATTTGTCCGTGTCTGTGAGCTTCATCTGTCATTATTATATATATATATACAAATTTGTTTGTGTGTCTGTGAATGTTTGTATCTGTGAGCATTACGTTTATAAATTGGTTTGTGACTGTGTTTGTAGCTGTGAGCATTACATGTTTAAAATTGTTTGTGCATTTCTGTGTATTTGTATTTGTAAGCATTGCATTTACAAATTCATTTGTGACTGTGTGTTTGTATCTGTAAGTATTATATATGTAAATTTGTTGCTGTATCAGTCTGTGTTTGTATCTGTGAGTATTGCATTTATAAATTTGTTTGTGTGGCTATGCCTTTCCATCTTTAAGTATTTTAATGTAAATTTGTTTGAGTCTTTGAGTTTTATCTGTCAATATTATATATATAAATTTGTTTGTGTGTCTGTGTTTGTATCTGTGAACGTTACATTTACAAATTCAGTTGTGATGGCGTGTTTGCATCTGTGAGCATTCTATTTATTAATTTGTTTGTGTGGCTGTGTGTTTGTATCTGTAAGTGCTTTTTTATATAAATCTGAATCTGTGAGTTTTATCTGTCAATATTGTATATATAAATTTGTTTTGTGTCTGTCATTTGTATCTGAGTCTTTTATAGATATATATAAATTTGTTTGTGTGTCTGTGTTTGTACTGTAAGTATTTTAGATAGATAAATTTGTCAATGTGTCTGTGTATTTTTTCTGTGGGCATTGCATTTATAAATTTATTTGTGCCTGTATGTGTTTGTTTCTGTGAGCATTGCATTTATGAATTTGTCTGTGTGTGTATGTTTTGTTGTGTATTTGTTGTCAGTATCATATATATATATTTTTGTCTGTTATTTGTGTCTGAGTCATTTATATATACATATAAATTTGTTTGTGTTTCTGTGTGTATTTGCATCTGTGAGCATTACATTTATAAACGTCTTTGTGACTGTGTTTTTGTATCAGTCAGTACTAAATATAAAATGTGTCTGTGTGTCTGTGTGAATTTGTATCTGTAAGTATTTTAGATAGGTAATTTTTTATGTGTCTGTGTATGTTTGTATCTACGAGCATTATATTTATAAATTTGTTTGTGACTGAGTGTTTGTATCTGTCAGCATAAGATATAAAATTTGTCTTTGCGTCTGTGTGTATGTATCTGTCAGTATTTCAGAAAAAAGTAAATTTGTTTGTGTGTGTTTGTATCTGTGAGAATTACATTTATACATTTGCTTGTGACTGTGTGGTTGTGTCTGTAAGCATTACATTTATAAATTTATTTGTGTGACTGTGTATTTGTATCTGTGAGTACTTTTTAATATAAATTTGTCTGTGTCTGTGAGATTTATCTGTCAACATTAAATATATAAATTTGTTTTAGTGTCTGTTATTTGTATTAAAGTATTTTATACATATATAAACATTTGCTTGTGTGTCTGTGTGTGTTTGCATCTGTGAGCATTACATTTTTAAGTTTGTTTGTGACTGCGTGATTGTATTTGTGAGCATTACATTTTTAAGTGTGTTTGTGTGTGTCTGTGTATTTGCATCTGCAAGTATTACATTTATAAATTCGTTTGTGATTGTGTATTTGTATCTGTGAGTATTTTAGATAGATAAATTTGTCTCTGTGTCTGTGTGTGTTTATGTCTGTGAGCATTACATTTATAAATGTCTTTGTGTCTGTGTGTTTGTATCTGTCAGTATTATATACACAAATGTTTTTGTCTGTCATTTGTATCTGAGTAAATTTGTTGCTGCGTCAGTGTGTGTTTGCATCTGTGAGCATTAGATTTTAAATTTGCTTATGATTGTATGCTTGTATCTGCCAGTATTATATATGTAAATTCATTTTTGTTTGTTATTTGTATCTGAGTATTTTAGCTAAATTTTTGTGTATGTGTGTGTTTGTGACTATGACCATTACATTTATAAATTTGTTTGTGACTGTGTATTTGTATCTGTCAGCATTAGAAATAAAATTTGTCTTTGTGTCTGTGTGTATGTACCTGTCAGTATTTTAGACAGATAAATTTACTTGTGTGTGTTTGTATCTGTGAGCGTTACATTTATACATTTGTTTATGTCTGTGTGTATTTGTATCTGTGTATTTGTAAATTTGTTTGTGACTATGTGTTTGTATCTGTAAGCATTACGTTTATAAATTTGTTTGTGTGACTGTGTGTTTGTGTTTGTAAGTTTTTTTTATAAAAATTTGCCTGTGTGTGAGTTTTATCTGTCAATATTATATATGAACCTGTTTTTCTGTCTGTTATTTGTGTTTGACTATTTTGTATATATATTTGTTGCTGTGTCTGTGTGTGTTTGTAAGCATTACATTTTAAAATTTGTTTGGGACTGTGCGTTTGTATCTGTAAGTATTTTACGTAGATACATTTGTTTGTGTGTCTGTGTATATTTGCATCAGTCAATATTATACGAATTTATGTGTCACCATGTTTGTATCTGTGAGCATTACATTTGTAAATTTGTTTGTGACTGTGTGTATGTATCTGTAAGTATTTTATATGCATAAATTTGTGTGCTTGTCTGTGTCTGTTTGGATCTGTGAGCATTTCATTTATAAATGTGTTTGTGACTGTGTGTTTGTATCTGTGAGTCATATATAAATCTGTTGTTGTGTCAGTGTGTATTTATATCTGTGGGCATTACACTTATAAATTTGTGTGTCTGTATGTGTGTGTATCTGTGGGTGTTCTGTATATTATGTATAAGAAATTGTCTTTGTGTCTGTAAGTGTTTGTATCTGTGAGCATTACATTTATAAATTTATTTGCAACTGTGTGTTTGTATCTATAAGTATATTAGATATAAAATTCATTTCTATGTCTATGTGTATTTGTATCTGTGAGCATTGCATTTATAAATTTGTTTTTATATCTGTTGTTTACATATACATATCCTTGCTGTATCTGTGTATGTTTGTATCTAGACTCCTACAGCATGGAGACAGGTCCTTTGGCCCAAACTGGTCCATGCCAACCAAAATGTCCATCCATGCTAACCTCATTTCCCTGCACTTGGCCCATATCCTTCTAAATCTTTCCCATCCATGTATTCCTCCAAATGCCTTTTAGATGTTGTGAATGTACCCACCTCAACCACTTCTGCTGGCAGATCAGTCCATATGCGTCCCACCCTCTGCGTAAAAAAGTTGCCCCTCAGGTTCCCATATATTCTTTCCCCTCTTACCATAAACTGCTATCCTCTAGACACTCTAGACTACACTTCCTAGCAAATGCAGGGAAAGAGTGCAGAAGAAATTTGCAGGGATGTTGTCAGGACTCAAGGGGATGAATTATATGGAGAGGTTGGACGAGCTGTGACTTTTTTCTTTAGAGCATAGGAGATTGAGGCATGATCTTATAGAAGTGTACAAGATCATGAGAGGCAATGGATAGGATGAATGCACTCAGTCTTTCTCCCAGGGGTTGGGGAATTGAGGACTATAGGGCATCAGTTTAAGGTAAGAGGCGAAAAAGTACATAGAAACCTGAGAAGCAACATTTTTACATGGAAAATGGTGCACATATGGAATGAGCTGCCTGCGGAAGTGGTTGAGGCGGGTATATTAGCAGCATTTAGAAGACATTTGGACAAATAAATGGATAGGAAAGGTTTAGAAAGTTATCAACCAAGTGCAGGGAAATGGGTTTAGCGTGGATGGAGATTTTGGGTGGCGTGGACCAGTTTGGGCCTGAGCAATCTCCATGCTGTAGGACTCTATGACTCCAAATTTCTTCTGCACTCTTTCCAGTTTAATAACATCCTTCCTACAGCAAGGTGACCAAAACTGAACACAATATTCCAAATGCAGCCTCACCAATGTCCTGTATAACTGCAACATAACTTCCCAACTCTGTACTTAATGCCCTGACTGATGAAGGCCAGAGTGCCAAAATCCTTCTTCACTCCCCTGTCTACCTGTGACTCTTTTTTTCAGAGAACTGTGCACCTGAACTCCAAGGTCCCTCTGTTCCACTACACTCCTTAAGGCCCTACCATTCACCATGAAACCCCTACCTTGATTTAACTTTCCAAAATGCAACACCTCACACTTAACTGTATTAAACTCCATTTGCCATTTCTTGGCCCACTTTCCCAGCTGATCAAGATCCTGCAGCAATTTCTGATAACATTCCTCACTGGACACGATACCACCTATTTTAGTGTCATCTGCAAACTTACCAATCATGCCTTGTACATTCTCATCCAAATCATCGATATAGATAACAAACAGCAACGGGCCCAACACCGACCCCTGAGGCACACCACCAATCACAGGCCTCCAGTCTGACAAGCATCCTTCCACTATTACCCTCTGCTCCCTACCATCAAGTCAAATGTGTATCCAGTTTACCAGCTCTCTCTCTGGATTCCATGTGATCTAACCTTCCAGAGCAGCCTACCATGTGGAACCTTCTCAAAGGCCTTACTGAAATCCATATAGACTATGTCTACCGCCCCACTCTCATCAACCTTCCTGGTCACTTCACCAAAGAACTCTAACAAATTTGTGAGGCATGATCTCCCATGTACAAAGCCATACTGATTACACCTAATCAAACCCTGTCTTTCCAAATGCATGTATACCTTATCCCTCAGAAACTTCTCAAGTAACTTGCCTGCCACAGATATTAAGCTTACTGGTCAATAATTCCCAGATTTTTCTTTGCAGCCTTACTTGAATAAGAGCACAACACTCACAAACCTCCAGTCTTCTGGGACATCACCCTTGGCTAGCGATATTGCAAATATATCAGCCAGAGCCCCCGCAATTTCTTCTCTAGCCTCTTGCAGGGTTCATGGATATATCTGGTCAGGGCCAGGAGCATTACATTTATAAATTTGTTTCTGACTGTGTGTTTGTATCTATAAGTATTTTATATATATATATATAGATTTGTATGTGTGTCTGTGTGTATTTGTGTCTGTGAGCGTTGCATTTATAAATTTGTCTGTGTATCTGTGTGTTTGCATCTGTCAGTGTTACATAAATAAAATTTGTGTTTATGTGTGTGTTTGTATCTGTCAATATTATGTATAAGATTTTCACTGTGTGTTTGCATCAGTGATTTTTGTAAATGCATATGTTTGTTGCTGTGTCATTGTGTTTGTATCTTTGAGTATTGCATTTAAATTTTTTATAAATAAGGCTCCAGTCAGACCACACTTAGAATATTGTGAACAGTTTTGGGCCTTGTATCCAAGGAAAGATGTGCTGGCATTGGAACGGGTTGAGAGGAGGTTTACAAGAACAGAGAGATAGCAAGAACTGCAGATGCTGGAGTCAGAGTCAATACAGTGTGGAGCTGGAGGAACACAGCAGGTCAGGCAGCATCAGAGGAGCAGGAAAGTCATCGTTTTGGAAGAGTGTAAACCTGAAACGTGGACTTTCCTTCTCCTCTAATGCTGCCTGACCTGCTGTGATCCTCCAGCTCCACACTGTATTGACTCTATAAGAATGAACCCAGGGATGAAGGGCTTGTCATATGAGGAACAGTTAAGGACTCTGGGGTCTGTACTCGATGGAGTTTAGAAGGTTGGAGGGGGGATCTGATTGAAACTTACAGGATACTGGAAGGCCCGGATAGACTGGACGTGGAGAAGATGTTTCCTCCATATGGGAGACTAGGACCTGAGGGCACAGCGTCAGAGTAAAGGAACAATGCTTTAGGACTGAGATGAGGTGGATTTTTCTTCAGCCATAGGGCATTGACTCTGCGGAACTCATTATCAGAGAGGGCTGTGGAGGCCAAGTCATTGAGTGTATTTAAGACAGAGATAGCTATGTTCTTGATTAGTAAGGGGATCGAGGATTGTGGGGAAAAGGTAGGAGAATGGAGCTGAGAGACATATCAGCCATGATTGAATGGTGAAACAGACTCAATGAGCTAATCCTGCTCCTTTATTAATGACCGTAAGGTCGTACAATATCTGTACCTATTTGTATTTGTGAACATCACACATATAAATTCATTTTGTGTGTTTGTATCTTTGAGTACTATATTTATACATTTGATTGCATATCTGTATGCATTTCTATCTGTCATTATTTAAACCAATTCGTTTGCATGTCAGTGTGTGTTTGTATCTGTTAGCATTTTATACAGATTTGTTTGTGTGTGTGTGGTTGTATCTGTGAATACTGTATCTGGAAATTTTCTGTGTTTGTAACCAGCAGTATTATATACATTTAAATTTGTTTTGTGCCTGTATGTCTTTGTATCTGTCAGTATTTATATACATTTGTTTATGTGTCCGTGTGAATTCATATCTTTGATATTAATTGTAAAATTGTCTGGGTGCTTGTCTCTGTGAATGTTCCATGCAGAAATGTGTTTGGTTTTAGTGTGCACTTGCATTTGTCTGTATTATATATTGTTCTTTTGTTTGTATGTTTGTATCTATCAGTATTATACATATACACATTTGTATGTGTATCTGTGATTATGAGTGTTTTATATATATATAACTTTGTATATGGCAGTTTATATGTAAATTTGTTTGCATGTTAGTATGTTTTGTGTCCGGAATATTTTATATTTAATTTATTTTAGTGTCTGTGAGTATTGTATAGTTAAATTAGTTTGTAGGTTGGTGCTTATATTCTGTGTCTGTGTGTGTTGTATCTATCAGGGTTTTATGTATAAAAATGTCACTGTGCCTGAATCTGGGTATTAGAGATAGAAATTTGATTGTGCATCTGTCTGTTTTGCATCTGTTATTGTGCATGTATAAATGTGTCTGTGTATTTGTGTTGTATCAGTGAGGATTTTATTATTTGAATTTGTGCATTGGTGCGTGTTTGTATCTGTTAGTTTTAAAAAGACAAATTTGGTTGTGTTTCAGTGTGGGTTTGTATCTGTCAGTTTTAGAAGCACAAATTTGGTTGTGTGTCAGCATTTGTTTATATCAGTGAGTGTTCTATGTAAAAAGAAATTCTCTGTGTGTTTATATCTGAAAAATATATTTGTACATTTGTTATCTATGTTTGTATCTGTGAGAATTTTATATATCCAAATTTGTTTGTGTCTGCGTGTGTTAGAATATTAAATCTACGTGTACGTGTGAATCTTCCATATATTAAAATGTGTATGTATGAGAGAGAATTATACTTATAAGTCTGTGTCTATCCGTGGGCATTATATATGAATCACTGTGTAAATCAGTATTATGTATATTTAAATCTGTGTGTGTGTGTTGGTCAGTAATATGTAAATCATTGTGTGTTTGTGAGCATTTTACATACATTTAGGTCTGTATGTGTGTGTACCAGTATTGTATACATTATATATTACTCGCTGTACAAATTTAAATCTATGCATGCCTGTGTGTGCGTCTAAATCTCTATCTCTGTGTCTGTGTTGTGTTGTTGAGAATAAATTTATTTAAATATGTGTGTGGGTGTGTACATAAGTCTCTGTTTCTCTGTGTGTATCAGTGAGTATAAATTTATTTAAATATGTGTATGTGTGAACCTTTGTTACTTCTATCTCTGCGTCTGTCCGCGTGGGTCGACAAGCATAAATTTATTTAAATACGTGTGTGTAAATCTGTTTCTACTATGTGTCTGTCTCTGTGCGTGGCTTGAGGATGCATTTATTTAAATAGGTGTGTGTGTGAATCTCTGTTTCTATGTGTCCGTGTCTATCGGTAATTATATATTTTTTTAAACTTATAGATGCGGCAGTTAATCTCATTCTGTTTTTATTTCTGTCTATGTGTGTGAGTAGGTGAGATAAAATTATTTAACTCTGTGTTTGTGTGTGTGTGAGTGTTTGAGAGAGAGAGCGAGAGAGGTGAGTGTAAATTTCTCTCTTTCTACCTCTGCGTGCCTATCGGTAATAACATTTTTTTCAAATTATAAATGTGTCTGTGAATCTCGTTCTGTTTTTATATCTGTCTATGTGTGTGTGAGTAGGTGAGATAAAATTATTTAACTGTGTGTGTGTGAGAGAGAGAGAGAAAGGTGAGTGTAAATTTCTCTGTTTCTACCTCTGCGTGCCTATCGTAATTACATTTTTTTCAAATTATAAATGTGTCTGTGAATCTCATTCTGTTTTTATATCTGTCTATGTATTTGTGTCAGTGGGATAAATTTATTTAATTGCGCGCGTGTGCGTGTAAATTTCTGTCTGTTTCTATCTCTGTGTGTCAATCGGCAATTATAATTGTCTCGTTAAAAATTATTATTGTGCCTGTGAATCTCATTCTGTTTTTATCTCTGTCTATGAGTGTATCGATGAGATAAATTTATTTAACTCTATGTGTGTGTAAATCTCTGTTCTTGTCTCTGTGTGTCTATTGGTAATTATGTTTTCTAAATTTATAAATGTGTCTGTAAATCACATTCTGTTTTTATCTCTGTCTATGCGTGTGTATCAGTGAGATAATTTTATTTAACCATATGTGTGTAAATTTCTGTCTGTTTCTATCTCTGTGTGTCTATCGGTAATTATATTTTTTAAAATTACAGGCGCGTTTGTGAATCTCATTCGTTTTTCTTGACTGTCTATGTGTGTATATATCTGTGAGATAAATTTATTTACCTGTGTTTGTGTGTGTGTGTCTGTGTGTGTGTGTGTGTGTGTGTGTAAATTTCTGTTTGTCTATGTGTGTCTACCGGTAATTATAAATTTTAAAAATTTAGAAATGTGTCTGTGAATCTCATTCGTTTTTTTATGACTGTCAATGTGTGTGTATCAGTGACATAAATGTATTTAACTTTCTGTGTGTGTGTGTGTGTGTGAGTGTGTGTGTGTAAATCTCTTGTCTGTTTCTAACTGCGTGTGTCTACCGGTAATTATATTATTTTTAAGAAATTATAAATGTGTCTGTGAAGCTGTTTCGTTTTTTTTATGTCTGTGTGTGTGTTGTGTGTGTTGGTGGAATAAATTTATTTAACTGTGTGTATATGTGTAAATCTTTCTGCGTGTGTTTATCGATAATTACGTTTTATTAAACTTTATAAATGTGTCTGTAAATCTCATTCTGTTTTTATCTCTGTCTGTGTGTATCAGTGAGATAAATTTATTTAACTGAGTGTAAATTTCTGTTTGTTTCTATTTCTGTGCGTTTATCGGTAATTATAATTGTTTCTTTTTGACTATAAATGTATCTGTGAATCTCATTCTGTTTTTAATCTCTGTCTATGTGTGCATGTATCAGTGAGATAAATTTACTTAACTGTCTGTGTGTGTGTGTGTGTGGTGTGTGTGTGTGTGTGTAAATTTCTGTCTTTCTTTCTCTGTGTGTTTATCAGTGATTATAATTGTTTATTGTTAAACATAAATGTATCTGTGAATCTCATTCTGTTTTTAATCTCTGTCTACGTGTGTGTGTATCAGTGAGATAAATTTATTTAACTGTGTATGTGTGTGTGTGTGTATGCGTGTGTATGTAAATTTCTGTCTGTTTCTATCTCTGCGCGCCTATCGGTAATTATCTATGTAGGTATATTAATTTATAAATGTGTCTGTGAGTCTCATCCTGTTTTAATCTCTATGTGAATATGAATTAGTGAGATAAATTTATTTAGCTGTATGCGCGTATATGTAAATCTCAATCAGTTTCTGTGTGTCAGTGAGAATAAATTTACTTAAATGTATTTGCGCGTGTGTGTAAGTGAGTGTTAATTTGTGTGTGTCACAGAATTATCTTTATTTAAATCTGTCGGATTGTTGGGTTAGATTTTTTTTCGCTCTTTTTATTTGTACCTTTCGGCCTTCCACACACACAATTCAAAGTTTCTCTCTCCCGCAGTTTTTCAGGTTTTGAGTTCTCACAGCGTTGACCTCGTTGGGAATATAACCTGGTTCCTTCCTGGTGACAGAGAAGAGGGAGAGATCTTATTTTTTTCCCTTTACCGTTTTCGTTTCTTGAAACCACCCCAACCGCTCGAAAGAGGGACGGGGGCATGGGGTTTTGTGGTATAGGGTTCGGGGGCGCTGTTTGCAAATGTTGCTAGACCGGGGTAGGTGTTTATTTTCGTTTTACTTCCCAGGCTGCTGGAGAGCGGGCTGCTCGAGCCTCTGCTAAAACTGTCGATGTCTTGGCCAACTATTTGACTGAACGAAATAACACGAACGCTTCCTGCTCTAGTTTCCTCCACAATAAGATTTCTCCGGCGATTTTGCCCGGGTATGGTTTCAAAGCTGTTTTTTTATTTATTTTGATAAGTACCAGGGTCGCTGAGGTAGGGTGAGGGGGAATTGAGTGGGGTTGGCGACCACATTTTTGTTTTTGATTTGCTTAAGTTATCCTCGCCCGTGGGTCGGGGTCCCTCCATTTCCCAGGGTAACGCGCCCAACTCTTAGAGGCACAGCCGCCTCCTTCAGTAACAAAACGCCTCGATCGTTTCTTCTCCCGGTTTCTCTTCATTATTCAAAGACGTGTTTTCGTTTTATTTGCCTTTGCGTGTGTGTGTGTGTGTTTTGCATCCTTCCAAGTTTGAAACGAGACGCGTCTTTCTAGACAATTTTGAAAACAAGACCAGGAAACTGCTGCATTAGTTCGAGGCTCCCAGATGGAGTTTAGCGAAATGGACACGGTGTGTGTGTGTGTCTATGCGTGGGTGTGTGTGCGAGTGAGCGTGTGTGTGTGTTTGTGTCTGTGTCTGTGTGTGTGTGTGTGCATGTGAGCGTGTGCGTGTGTGTGTCTGTGTGTGTGTGTCTGTGTGTGTGTGCGTCTGTGTCTGTGTGTGCATGTGAGCGTGTGCGTGTGTGTGTCTGTGCGTGTGTGTGTGTGTGTGTGTGTCTGTGTGTGTGTGTGTGTGTGCCTGTGCATTGCTGTGGGTGTCTGTGTGTGTGTGTGCCTGTG
>NW_025969698.1:8511-14088 GCF_021869965.1 Rhincodon typus | reverse complement strand
GGCAGATCTGTGCCAGGCCTCGACTACATTACCCCCCCCCCCCCCCCCCCCCCCCCCCCCCACCATCTCCCCGCGCCAGCCCCTTGTAACCCATTCCCCCCTCCCAAAATCTCCAATGTCTCAAATATTCACCTCCTCCAGAAATACTTCCGTTGATCTCGCCTCCGCCACACTCTGAGGTGGGTGGGGCAGGGGGTGGTGGGAGGGAGAATTCCAGACACACTCTGGGAGGGGGTGGAAGATTCTGGATTTGCTCTACCCTCCGGGAGATGAAATGTCTCAGTTTTAAGTCAGCCACCCCTTACTGTGTCATTACGGTCCCCCCCCTCCATGTGAGATTCTCGCCCCAGGGGTAGCGCCTCCAAACCTCTCCCCAGTCAGGCCCTTTCTGAATCTTTCTGTACGTTTCAATGAGATCAGCTCTCACTCTTCTGAACTCTAAAGGGTCAAGGCCTGATCTGTCCAGCCGTTTATAAGTTCCTCCCTTCACCCCAAGGAATTGGACAAGTGTCTCTCTCTGGAACACCGTCCAAAGCCGGTCCAGCCGTTCTTAATTACGGGAATACCCCTCAAAACTGCAGACAGTACACCAGGTGTGGCCTCACCAACACCCTCTACACTGCTGTATAACATGACTCGCATTGCCTGGAGTTGTGTAGGCCCAGACCGGCAGCAGATTTCCGTCCCTAAAGGGCAGCAGGATGGGTTTTGTAGTGTTTTTCACAGCCAGCTCCCTGATAAAACACCCTTTCAGAGTAAAATGTGGCTCCCCCGCCACCACTCCACACCGCACGGACATCATTGACTGTTCACCAAATCCCCAGTGGCCAAACGTTCTTGCAAACTCTGAGGCAAAATGTCTTCAGAGGGTGAAGACGAGGGTGATTATTCCACCCACCACACCCGGAGTTTGTTCTTTGCTGTAAAGGCCGCTCGGTGCTGGTTTCCGCACAGCACGATCCCACAATGGGATAAAGACCCGGGCTCTCTCTTGCAGTTTACACAAGAGACAGTGCAAAATAAAAAACAGGCACACGTTAACGATATTGCAGTATGGAAATTGAGAGATGTTGTGCTGTCAGGAGCAGTGAAACTCTCCGGGTGGGGGAGGGAGGGAGGGGTTGGTGGGGGGTGGGCAGCTTGTCTCGATACACAGGAGGCAGAGGGGAGACCTGATCAAAGTGTTTAAAATTCTGCAAGGGGTTTCCATCGGGGAGATGTAGAGGTGTTTCCAGTTGTTTTTTTTTTGGGTGGGTGTGGGGTAGGAGACCACAACAAGGGGCCTTTAATAGAGGACAGTCCTGAATAAATCCAGAATTCAGGAGGAATGTCTTCCCACGGAAACCTGTGCAGGGGGTAGAATGTGGGACTCGCTCTCACAGGGAGTGGTCGGGGTGTATTGTGTTGTTGTTTTGTTTTGAAGGGAGGAAAGCTGGATAAACACACGAGGGAGAGAGGGAAAGGAGACAGTGATGGGGGGGGAATGATGAGAGGGAGTGGGAGAAGGCGTGTGTGGAGCAGGAGCATTGACATAAGCAGGGGGGCTGAATGGCCTGTCCCTGAGCTGTGAACTGGATTGAAAATGGCTGTCTGTTGCTTTACAATGAACTGTGGAAGGATGAACACAGCACAACGGATGTGGCATTGTTTCACAGCACAGACACACACAGACACACACAGACACACACAGACACACACAGACACACACAGACACTGCAGTCTAGTGAGGTGATTATAGAAACTATTTATTAACCTGCTCTGATAATTTTCCACTCAAAGAATTAGGAGGCAGCTCTAAAAGGCAGTCTGGTGCTGGGCAATCATTTCCTTAAAAAGAACAGCCAGTCGAGAGACGAGATTTGGTGGTGAGGACTACGCAGAGTTCCTGGCAATGGGTAACCCTGAGAGAGAGGGAGAGAAAACCGAACCGATTAACACAGGGTCAATGAGATACTCAATCCAACTCACTGTTGTTTTCCTCTACTCTTTTACAACAAAAGTAAAGCTCCCTCTACACTATCCCGCAAAAACACTCCCAGGACAGGGGCAGCACGGGGTTAGATACAGAGTAAGGCTCCCTCTACGCTATCCCCCCATCAAACACTCCCAGGACAGGGACAGCACGGGGTTAGATACAGAGTAAAGCTCCCTCTACTGTCCCCATCAAACTTGTCCTTCCTCGAGCCGAGGAGATTAGGGATGATATAAGGAAAGGTTGAAGCTGATTGAAGGGTTTGATCGGATGGAGTCTGGGAATGGATTTCCTCTGGTGAGGGAGGGGTGACCTGGACAAGGGGAATGTTCTAATCCGAGCTGGACTGCACGGGGTGGTTGGGGGGCCGTGGAGGAGCGGGTGGTGGGTGGGTGGTGTGGGGTGGGGCACACACATCCTCACGCGGAGCAGGTACTGACATCGGCATCTCTGCCCCCACACAAAAAAACTTACCGGGGCCAGGCTCACAGAGGTGAATCACAATTTCACAGTGGTTTGATCGGATTTTCCTAGGTTTAAGGGGATTAAGGGATCGGATACCAAGGAGTGGATTTGGAATTAAGATCCCGATCGGATATAATCTGATTAAATGACAAAAAAAGACCAGAGGCTGAATGGCCTCCTGCTGTTCCTGTGTAACAGGCTCCAGGAGGGGGCTGAATGGCCTCCTGCCATTCCCATGGAATCTAACTGTCCCAATGAGACCCCTACCTTAACCCACCCCGGGGGAATGGCCCCATATCCCCCGCGCCCCCTCACCACTCCCGCTGACCTCTGAACCATCAGATGCGGCCGATTTCCTGGAGTTTAGCGACCAGCTGTTCCACATTCTCCACCTTGACCCCGGCAGTCCGCTGCAGGGGGTCTTCCACACTCAGGGTCTGCAGCTTACTCGAGATGTTCACTCCCAGCTCCTGCGCACTCGTTCGAGCAATCTTCTTCTTCTTTGCTTTCTGGGCGCACGGAGAATCCCGCACAGACAGAGGGCCAAAGGGGAGGGGGACAGGGTCGGAGAGGAAAGACAATTGGGAAAATGGCAATAGCACACAGGAAAACAATGGGGGGGGGGGCGGAGGGAGAGAATAGGGAGTACGAGAGAGAGGGAGAAACGGAAAACAGAGAGGGCGGAATGGGGGGTACAGAGAGAGAGAGAGAGAGAGGTGGAACAGTGGGGAAAGCAGGGAGAGTGAAGAGGAGATGGTGAAGAGTTGGGGGGTGGGAATTACATGGAGATAATGAGAGGCTTTAGTTTCTGTCAAATCTGATCGGACAAGTAAGCATTTGTTTATCACAGAGTGAGAAACCATTAAAAATGGCGCTCCCTCGGCGATGACCCTCCGACAGTGCGGCGCTCCCTCGGCGCTGTGGGGCAGTAACGATGGGGGTCTGGACACTTACCATGATGTTTGGCAGAGTGGCATATCGAGGCTCATTCAGACGTAGGTCAGAGGTTACAACGGCCGGCAACTTGAGTGAAACTGTCTCCAAACCCCCGTCCACTTCCCGGGTCACCATTAACTTCTTATCCTCCACCTTCACCTCCGAGGCAAAGGTGCCCTAGACATGGAATGGGAGAGAGGTGAACATTATGAAACTGAACTGGGGTCAGTCCATTCCGCTCAGACAGTGCAGTGCCCCACTGCTCACTGACACGGAGACAGAACCATCTCCTCAGTGAGGGACAGTTCCTCAGGAACAGGAGACGACCTCTCAGTCCCCTCAAATGCCTCCGCACTCCCTAAGTAATAACTCTCTTCCTCGGCACCGACCCTCCGACAGCATGGTGCGCCCTCGGCACCGACCCTCCGACAGCATGGTGCGCCCTCGGCACCGACTGTCCAGCACACATGTAGAAGCAGGGGGAGAGAGAGAGAGAGAGAAAGGGACAGACAGGGAGAGATGAAAGAGTAAAGTCGAGGAAATAGAGAGAGGCAACAAGAGACAGATGCAGCATGTCTGAGCTGATACTGACATTAGTTGACAAATGGAGCCTGTGAGGATTTGGAATCCATACCTGGGGCCAGTCCAGGAGCGCAGCGGTCATCTGTCCCGTTTGATTCCAGTCCCCATCGATAGCCTGTCAGGCCAGAGAGGAGAAAGTGACTGCCAATCCATTCCAAATCACAGTCGCCTGCACATTTCACCAGGCCATTGCACAGAAAAATATACGGTTTGACTTTCCTTTCGGTTCCACCGGCAAGATTTATTGCCTGTCCCTAACTGCCCCTTGAGCCATGTGACTGGCTCTACCGCGTTTACGGTCAGCCACGTCACGGTGGGTCAGGAGTCACGTGTAGGCCCAGATGGCGGAGGACATTTGTGTCCCTCACCCCCCGCCCGTTGGATTTTTACAATAACCGGTGATAGTTTCACCGCCACCGTCCCAGAGACGAGCTTCCCACTCCAAATTGGTTCATCGAGTTGAAATCCCATTGGCTCCTGGGGCTGGGATTTGAACCTCTCCCTCTTCTAGCCTCCGGTGAGGCACGTTTCCAGCCTGTTTTAGCCTTTGCTCCAAAGACAAACCCTCCATATCGATGCATGGCATTAACTGTGTCATTCAGGATTCGGGAGTTTCTGTGACAACAGGCTCTCTCACCCCTAAGCAGGAGCACTGGGTTGTACAGGTTGTTTCGAGCACTGCTCTCCCTCGGTGCTGACCCTCCGACTGCGTGGGGCTCCCTCAGCACTCACCCGCTTTCCAAAAGTGGGGTCGAGCTGCCTTCTTGAACCATCGCAGTCCACCTGCTGTGGGTTGATCCACAAAACCCTTAGGGATGGAATTTAAAGATTTGGACCCAGCCACAGTGAAGGATCGGGGATATATTTCCAAGGGAGTGGCTCAGAGGGGAACTTGCAGGGGGCTGGTGTTCCTATGTATCTGCTGCCCCTTCTCCTTCTGGATGGAAGTGGCCGTGGGTTTGGAAGGTGCTGCCTGAGGATCTTTGGTGAATTTCTGCAGCGCATCTTGTAGATGCTACACACTGCTGCGACTGAGCGTCGGTGGGGGAGGGGAGGGGATGCTTGTGGATGTGGTGCCAATCAGGCGGGGGCTGAACTTTCCCAGCCAGCAGAGACCACCACCAGATTTAGATGCCTGAATGATAAGTGGGCAATGTCATGCCAACTGTGCTGGTGCCAATGCCCAGTGTGTGCCCATATCCAGGAGCTGCCTCACCTGTTTGCCCAGGAGAATGAGGTCCACCTTCTCCTGCTTGGCGAGAGCTGCCAGGATTTTGGAGACTTGCAGAGGGCCCAGAGCATCATAGTCTTTCCCCGTTACCTCCACGTGAATGCCCCGGTCAGCCCCCATGGCCAGGGCCGTGCGGATCGTCTCCTGAAAGAGAGAGTGGAATTCAGAGAGGACGGGGGGTGGGGGTTGTTGGGGGTGGTTGCGGTTTGGGAGAGAAAAGAGAGCGGGCATGACACAGGGCAAGTGAGACAGAGAGATCAAACACAATGAAGCATGGGAGGGAGAGAGAAGGGAACATGGGGAGGCAGAGAGAGGGCGAGAAGAGAGGCGAGCAGGGAGGGAGGGCAGTGCAGAGGGGAGGGGAGCGGAGGAGAGGTGGCGGGAGGGGAGC
>NW_025969698.1:7948-8381 GCF_021869965.1 Rhincodon typus | reverse complement strand
TGTGGGTTTTACTCCATTAGGGAGATGGAGGGTGGGATGTAGAACGTGGGTTCTACTCCCACAGGGAATTTGGGGTGGGGGGTGGTGACAGTGGGACTCAGTGCTGGGGGTGAAATGAAGGAGGGGGTGGACAGGAGGCAGGTGGGCTAAGAGTGCTAGCAGAGGGCAGATGGGGCTGAATGGCCTGTGCCCGAGCCTGGTGGAGGGGGTGAAGGCACTGACCTGACACTGCTGGGGGCCACAGCTCACCGCGATCACCTCCTGGGCATGTTTCTTCTCTTTCAGTCGGACTGCCTCTTCCATAGCGATCTCACAGAAAGGGTTCATGGAATGTTTCACCCCATCGGTCACCACACCGGTGTGATCGGGCTTCACCCGGATCTGTACGTACACAGGAACAGACAGACAGACAGACAGAGAGAGAGAGACTCTG
>NW_025969698.1:7242-7610 GCF_021869965.1 Rhincodon typus | reverse complement strand
ACGGTCAGGTGGGGAAATGCAGAGACGCTGTAGCATCAAAGTAGGTGCAAAGTGAGTTAGTGCCAGGTATGGTATCTGCTGGTTTTGATCTGGGAGTTGGCAGCCTTTCTCTGCACACAACATGTCCTGGTAGTGCCACAGCAATGAGAGGTACCAGCACGTGGCAGAGAGCAGTGAGCAGCAGAAATATCTTGTATTAGGTCAGCAATGTGCTGAGGGAGTGCCGCACTGTCACATGGCCAGTGCTGAGGGAGTGGGCACTGTCGGAGGGTCAGTGCTGAGGGAGTGGGCACTGTCGGAGGGTCAGCGCTGAGGGAGTGGGCACTGTCGGAGGGTCAGTGCTGAGGGAGCGCCGCACTGTCGGAGGG
>NW_025969698.1:0-7232 GCF_021869965.1 Rhincodon typus | reverse complement strand
GTGCTGAGGGAGCGCCGCACTGTCGGAGGGTCAGTGCTGAGGGAGCGGGCACTGTCGGAGGGTCAGTGCTGAGGGAGCGGGCACTGTCGGAGGGTCAGTGCTGAGGGAGTGCCGCACTGTCGGAGGGTCACTACCTTCACCGCGTAGTCGATCACCCTCTTGACTCCCACCAGGATCGTCATGGCCGCCATCTCCTCGTCCGACTTCTGAGCCCCGCAGCCAGCGGTACCCTGAGGCCGACGGACGCACATCCGCCCCGCACACTCCCCGTTTCCCGACGGCGGGGTGGTACCGCCACCCTCAGGCATCCGGGTGGAGCGCAGCGATCCTGCTTTGACCGTTCCTTCTCCAACCCCCCACACACCTCCCGTGCAACAAGAGATTCACCGCCTCAAAGGTCAGACAAGTCCCTGTATTTATGAATTCCGTCTATTTATTATGTTTTTTTTTCTGTCAAACTACATGTCGGTGTCGCTGTGAGGGATGATTATGTCTGAGGAATGATAAATGAATAGTGATTAATAGTAACTGATCAATAATTTAACTCCAGCAGAACCCAGAAATTGCTGGAGAAACTCAGCAGGTCTGGCAGTATCTGGAGAAAGCAGAGTGAATGTTGCATTTCCAGTGACCCTCCTTGGCAATGATGTGACTGAGCCTGTCTCAAAAATATTCAAAATCCTGCCAAGTTTTCACCAAAAGTCTGCCCCAAATCCTTCCACAATTGAGTTTTTTAAAGTTGATGTGTTTTTTTTGAGCATCCACTGTACTTTTAACTTGTAAGACCGTAAGAAATTGGAACAGATTTACATTGTATAGTCTGCTCTGCCATTCAATGGGATCATGGCAGGCTTTATGGCAAACAATCATTTGTTTGGGTCACGAGTCATGAGCATCAGGCGCCAATAACAAAGACACAAAAGAGTTTGTCCCTAAATTATTATTTTCAAACATTTTCCCCATTTCACTTCTGGAAAGTTTACAGAATGGGATTACTGTTTCCAGTTTTGACAAGTGGGATGTGAGCATTGCTGGCTGGGCCCACGTTTATTGCCCCGTCCCTAGCTGCCCCCTTGAGAAGGTGGGGGTGAGCTGCCTTCTTGAACCGCTGCAGTCCATGCGCTGTGGGTTGGCCCACAATGTCCCTGAGGGAGGGATGGCCAGGATTTTGACCCAGTGACAGTGAAGGAACGGCGATATATGTCCAAGTCAGGACGGTGAGTGGCTCAGAGGGGGCCTTGCACGTTAAACTTTATGTTTAATATTTTCCAAACTATCCTTAGCATCTAATACGGGTTGCACAGTGTCATCAAGCAGGGGCCTTTCTCTGTCTGGTTCTTATCATTTGTTAGTAACACCAGAATTTACACCACCTTTAATATCAGTCTGTAGATCATCACTGATCATCACACAGGCCTCAGGCCTATAATCTCATTGTTCATTTCTGTTTTCTTTGTTCTCAGTGTTCATTTATTTATTCGTTCACAGGAACACAAAAGCAGGAGTAGCCCATTCAGCCCATAGAACCTACTCCACCATTCAATAAAATCGTGGCCGATCTCATATTCACTTTGTTTCCTTTCGATTGTTTGGTCGATTTTCCCTCTTCGGACCCATCCTCAGATTGTTCCTGTTTTTTTTTCCAGGAGAATTTCCTCTCCCTGCCATCCTCCTTGCCCCCTTTTTCTGTGGATCCGGGGAGAATTGGAGCAGCACCGAACTTTCGGGATGGGACAAATGGGATGCAGACTTCACCATAGACTCAACGCCATCACAACCACTGGCGAATGAGCCCACTGCCATGGCAACCCCCTTCCCCCATCCCTCCCCTGCGTCACTGTGGGCCTGGAGTCACGTATAGGGCCCAGACCGGGTGATGGAGCCATATTCACACCCGCTCGAGGGTGGGGTTTTCGTTTCCGACACTGGCCGTTTTCCGATCGGATTTGAAGCCGGATCCCCCCGGGAATGTTTCACTCAGGTCCTGAAGATGGGGATGAGGAGAAAGTGGGGGATGAGGGGAGTGGGATGAGGTTGTCGGGGTAGCGGGGCAGGAGGGTGGTTAGTGTGGTAAAGGGAATGTAGAGGGTGGTGGTGTAAGAGCGGGGAGGGAACAGAAGGAAGTTGTGGGTAGGTGGGAGAGGAAAGCGGGGAGATGGGGAAAGTGGCGGCAGTTGGGGTGGGAGTGGGGGGTGAGCAAGTTGGGGTTGAAGCAGTATGGGAGGGAGGGATAGTAGGGGGCAGTTGGGGAAGAAACGGCCTCCCCCAGTGCCTGGACAATGCAGACAGGCTCTGCCCCTTTCCACAAGGCCTCGCTCGCTCTTCACAGGAGAGGGACAACATTCCAGTGCCCTCTCCTGCATTTCCGTAGCACCGTATTCCTAGCCGTGGCCGTTTGGTCGGTTTGCTCCTGTCCTCAGATGGCTCGGCGCAGGCAGCCTGGTTTTTCCCGGGAGAATTTCTTCTCCCCTTGCCTCCCTACTCGCCCCCTTTGCCCATGGATGGGTAGAAGGTGAGATGCCACGGGAGTTTTTTTAACCAGAGACATGCCTTTCTGTGTGTGAGGAGGATGTAGAGATGCTGCACCATGATTTGGACAAGTGAAACAAGTGGGAAGCCATGTGGCAGGAGCAGTTTGATGCGGTTCGATTTGAGATATAGTCGCAAAAACAGGAAGGCAGATTGGTTTGGTATCTGCATGGTGATAAGGCTGTGAAAGGCCGGGGTTGTGGGGTGAGTGTGGAACGCAATTTTATCTTGGTGTCTTCATACACTTCTTAGAGTAAGCATTGCAGGCAGGTCAAGAAGGCAAATAGTACCTAAAGAAAGGATTCAAGTAGACCCTAAGATATAGGAGCAGAATAAGGCCATTTCACCCATCGAGTCTGTTCCACCATTCAGTCACGTCTGATGTGTTTCTCAAACACATTCCTCTCCCTTCTCAACGTAACCCTTGATTCCGCTCCCCACCATCGCCCCCCCCCCCCCCCCTACCAATCAAGAACCTAGCTATCTCTGTCTTAAATACGCTCAAAGACTTGGCCTCCCCAGGCCCTCTGCAGCAATGAGTTCCACACATTCCCCACCCTCCAGCTGAAGACGTTCCTCCACACCTCAGTTCGAAAGGATTAGTCCCTTCAGCCTGAAGCTGTGCCCTCGGGTCCCAGTCTCTCCCACGAACAACTTGATCCTTAGGGAGAGGCTGAATAGGCCGGGGCTGTTTTCCCTGGAGCGTCGGAGGCTGAGGGGTGACCTTATAGAGGTTTATAAAATTGTGGATAGAGTGAATAGACAAAGTCTTTCCCCCAGGGGTAGGGGGGTTCCAAAACTAGAGGGGCATAGGTTTAAGGTGAGAGGGGAAAAAGATTTAAAAGGGACCCGAGGGGACAACTTTTTCATTTAGAGGGTGGTGTGTGTATGGAATGAGCTGCCAGAGGAAGTGGTGGAGGCTGGTACCATTACAACATTTAAAGGGCATCTGGATGGGTATATGAATAGGAAGGGTTTAGAGGAATGTGGGCCAAATGCTGGCAAATGGGGCTAAATCAGTTTAGGATGTTTGGTCAACATGAATGAGTTGACCAAAGGATGTACATCTCTATGACGAGTGGAAATGTCTTCTCCATGTCTACTCTATCCAGGCCTCTCAGTATTTTGTAATGTTCAATCAGATTACCCCTCCTCCACCCTTCTAAACTCCATCGAGTACAGATCAACCACTCAATGAGTAGAGGAGTAGGGATGCATTGCTACAATTGTACAGGACTTTGGTGAGACCACATGTGGAGTATTTGTGTGCAGTTTGAGATCTCCTTATCTGAAGAAGGATGTTCTGGTGATGGAGGGAGTGCAGTGCAGCTTTCCCAGACTGATTCCTAGAATGACAGAACTGGAGTATGAAGAGAGACTGGATCAGTTAGGACTATATTTGTTGGAGTTGAGAAAAATTAAGTGGGGGGAAATCTCAATGAAACTGAGAAAATTGTAACGGGACGAGACAGGCAGGATGTTCCCAACAACTGGGTGAGTCTGCAACCAGGGGTAGGGGTCACAGTCTAAAAGATACAGGGGTAGGACTGAGATGGGGAGAAATGTCTTCAGCCAGAAAGTGGGGAGCCTGTCGAATTCTCTGCCAGTCTCTCACTCCCCGTCTCTCTCATTCCCTCTATCTCTTTCGCTCCCTCTCTCTCTATCTCCCTCAATCCTCCCTCACTCCCACTCTCTCTCCATTTCTCTCATTCCCTGTCTCTCTCACTCCCTCTTCCTCTCCCCTCTCACTTCCTCTCTATCTCTTACTCCCCCTCTCCACCTATCTCACTCCTTCTCTATCTCTCTCACTCTCCATCTCTCTCACTAACCCCCTCTCTCTCTCACTTCCTTTCCATCTCTCTCACTCCCTCTCCATCTCTCTTTCTCCCACTCCCTGTCCGGGGGAGAGAGAGAGGGAACTGAGCTGGTTGATCAGATTGAATGGTGGAGCAGGTTCAAGGGGCCGAAAGGCCTGTTTCCGATGTGCTGCGTTGTTATGTTCTGGGCAGAGTGTTGCTAATCTTTCCAGTACGGCTGTAATCAAAGCGCACCCAGGTCAGTGTGATGTTTGTGAGCGATCAAGTAAGCTGATAAAGAGAGGGAGAGTGCGGCCTGTCACTGTTTACTGTACTGTCAGCTCCCTCACACATTGATATGACCTTCAACCAGACTACAACCCACTCAGGGCCCACCGTGACTCCCCTTCTCAAATAAAACATGTCGCATTGCTCAGGTATTTCCCCAATCACCCCCTCAACTCCCACCCCCACCTTCTTCACTCACCCAGGGACAGAGAGGGAGAAACCAGAGGGAGCGAGGGCCGAGGGACTGCAAAAGCAAGGGAGGGAGTGAGTGGGTGGGGGAGGGGTGGGTTGGAGAGAGGGTGAGGGAGTGAGAGGCAAGGAGTGAGAAGGAGACAGATAGAGAGGGAGTGAGAGAGATGGAGAGGAAATGAAAGAGAGAGGAACAGGGAGAGGGGGGGAATGAGAGAGAGACGGAGAGTGAGAGAGATAGAGAAGGAGTGAGATAGATGGAGAGGGGAATAAGAGATAGAGAGAAAGTGAAAGAGGGGGGAGAGGGTGTGAGAGAGACAGGGAATGAGAGAGATGGAGAGAGAGTGGGAGTGAGGGAGGAGTGAGAGAGATAGAGAGGGAGGGAGGGAGTGAAAGAGATAAAGGGAATGAGAGAGGTGGGGAATGAGAGATTGGAGTGAGAAAGAGGGGGAGAGAGAAATAGAGAGGGAGTTAGGGGGTATGAGAGAGATAGGGAGTGAGAGAGATAGAGATGGAGTGAGAGAAACAGGGAATGAGACAGAGGGAGTGAGAGAGAGTGGCAGTGGGAGGGGGTCGGGTGAGAGAAGTAGGGAGGGAATGAAAGAGATAAAGAGAGGTGAGAGATTGAGAGGGAGTGAAAGAGATTGAGAGAGAGTGAGAGATATAGTGGGGAGTGAGAGAGATAGAGATGGGGGAGTGAGAGAGATAGAGAGGAGATGTGAGAGAGAGGGAGTGAAAGAGGTAGGGGAGAGTGAGGGAGATGGGGGAGTGAAAGATGTGGAGTGTGAGAGAGGAGGGAGTGAGACAGATAGAGAGGGAGTGAGGGTGTGAGAGAGATAGAGGGCAAGTGAGAGAGGGAGTGAGAGATGAGGAGTGAGAGAAATAGAGATGGATTGAGACAGACAGGGATTAATTGACAGAGGGAGTGAGAGAGAGGGTTGGAGAGGGACAGTGATAGAGAGAGGGGAGTGAGACAGAATGACAGAGGCAGGGGGTGGGACGCCCAGAGACTGAGGGAAAAGATAGGAACTGGGAGCAGGAGAAGGCCCTTCGGACCCTTGAGCCTGCTCTGCCATCCGATAGGATCATGGCCGTATTCCTGGTATCATCCCCCGAAAGGAAGCAGGAAGGAGAGAGAATAAAACAAGAGGCTTCAAATTTCAGTCACTGGGTAAGTCTCTGTTCATTTTCCACCCTCTGTCTCAGCGAGAACGAAAGGAGATTTGGGACAGATTTAGAATGGTTTACCGCTCTCAGTGGTAAAACTGTGGAAGAGCAACAGAGTTACTTTAAAAGCCTGAGCAAATAAATATAGCTACCCTACTGCCAGTGCTGGGGAAAGACTGACACCAGCTGCATTATAACCTGAGAGATTTTAATGGCTTTACAAACACATTTTGGATTCTATATTAATTGCAATAATGCATGATATTTGTTCAAAAATCTGCCGTCAATGAGAGTGGGAAACTATTGATCAGTACGTGTCCATGCTGAGGCATCAAAACTAATCCTGTGAATTTGGACAATTGGAAGAAGATCTCATCAGAGACAATTTAGTCACACAGGATCCTAAAGTGAGAGCAGGTCCGCTGAGAGAGGAGAAACTTGCTGTCAAAAGAGCTGCCGAAGTTCTGTGAATGTCAGTCCTCGGGGAGAGGTTATACATGGGAGAGCAGACTAGACTTTGCATTCGGCTGAGAGAAATTGCAGGCTGAGTGAGAGCAAAAGATTGCGGAAAGAAGAAGAAATATTTGCAGAAGGGCCATTGGGTTGCGAGAAGATTGACTGCAGAGGGAGAGAATTAAGTGAACGAGAAGCGTCAGAGAGACAACTGTGCCTCAGTTCACAGCAGGACGGTCACAAACCTTGACTAGAGGTGCTGAGCCCCAACATTGACACCCCTCGAAAGCGAGTTTGAGGAAAGCTGAGAACCATTCAAACATGTGCATAGAGTTACACCCACTCACATTCGTGCTCAAACTCACAGAGGCACACAATTACACACATTCTCATAGACTCGCATATACACTTGTACACACCGTCCCACGCACACAGACACCCTGTCTGGTTCACACACTCTCTATCAAACTTTCTCTCACACACTGTCTCTCATACACACACGCTCTGTCATATACATTCTCTCACATACGCACACACACTCTCGCTGTCATATACGCTCGCTTTGTCATATATACTCTCTCACATACACACACACGCTCTCTGTCATATACATTCTCTCACATACGCACACACACTCTCGCTGTCGTATACTCTCTCTTTGTCATATATACTCTCTCATATACACACACACTCTCTCTGCCATGAACATTCTCTGACATACACACACACTCTCTGTCATGTACACTCTCACATACAGACACATTCTCTCTGTCATATACACTCCCTCACATACACATATACTGTTTCTGT
>NW_025969697.1:0-14089 GCF_021869965.1 Rhincodon typus | reverse complement strand
ATCAGAAAAAAAGCCTTTTTTTCTGATGAAGGGTCTAGGCCCGAAACGTCAGCCTCCCTGCTCCTATGATGCTGCTTGGCCTGCTGTGTTCATCCAGCCCTGCACCTTGTTGTCTCGGATTCTCCAGCATCTGCAGTTCCTACTAACTCTGATTCAATTGTATACTAACAGGTTGATTTGAAACATATTGGAGTCAGCAGTAACAGAGAAAAATCTCCCACCACAGATTCAAAGGTCTCATTACCACATAAATACTAACCAAATAGATTGCTCACTTTTGTAAAGAATGTTCCAGGTGCTATGCATTATATAGACATAAAAGTAATATCTTAAAAAGGAAGATGAAGCATAACGGGAATAAAAACTCATAGAAAAATAAAGTTCAAAGAAGATAAAAAGAGGAGAGATCTGCCACATCAGGAATTGGTTTGTGGTCAGCGAAAACTGGAAACTGTTGTTTGTGCACAATTTGTACATTTACAATAAAACCTTTTATAAATCTGTGAAAGTTTTTTGCTGCTTAACTTAACATATGAGCATTTGTCTGTTAAAAAGAGGAGGGTGAAAGAGAGTGTGAGTGATGGAGGGAGAAAGGGAAGTTGGACAGCTAAGTTTGATTAATGTTTTGAAGCAGCTCAATGTTTTATTGTGTTAAAGTGATTCAAAAATTTTTTCTGTTTATCTGAAGTTTAAAGCCTGTGGTGCAACAGTAGCGTGTCTGACTCCACATCAGAAAATTGAGCGTTCAAATCACGTCAGGTTCATTGCGTTTGACGACAGTACAACCCTCCTGCTTTGTATCGAGTCAGAGCTTGTGTAAGCGGGGAGGGAGGCATGCTGCTTGATAATGTTTCTCCTATTCAGCAGCTTTCAAGTAAGTCTGATATTTTCCTATTCCCCCCTAAAAGGGAACAATGCTGCAGGGATGTGGTGTGCCCAAACATGAACTGTTCATCACGAGATTTAAACACACAGTGGTTAGCACTTCTGCCTCACAGCACCAGGCACCCTCGGTCTGTCTGGAGTTTGTACATTCTCCACGTGTCTGCGTGGGTTTCCTCCGGGTGCTCCGGTTTCCTCCCACAGTCTAAAGATGTGCAGGTTAGGTGGATTGGCCATGCTAAATTGCCCGTAGTGTTCAGGGATGTGTAGATTAGGTGGGTTATAGGAGGATGGGTCTGAGTGGGATCCTCTGAGGGTTGGTGTGGACTTGTTGGGCAGAAGGGCCTGTTTCCACACTATAAGGATTCTATGATCTATGATTCTATGATTTTAAAAGGATGTCAATGTTGATTTTTGGAATTCCATTGAATTACCACGCCCATCTACCAATAGGTTTGAGGAAATTATTGGAAAGTGATTTTTGTTTGAATCTATGAACTGGAAGGATTTGATAAACAGCACAGAAACAGACACTTCAGCCCAACTTGTCCATGCCAACCATATTTCCTAAACTGAACTAGTCACAATTGCCTACATTTGGCCCATATCCCTCTAAACCTTTCCTGTCCATGTACCTGTCCAAATGTGTTTTAGATGTGGTAATCGTACTCACCTCTACCACTTCCTCTGGCAGCTCATTCCATAAACAGAAGTATGCCCCTCAGGTGTCTTTTAAATCATTCCCCAGTCACCTCAAACCTATAAACTCTAGTTTTGGACTCCCCTGCCCTGGGAAAAAGACCTTGGCTATTCACCTTTTCTATGACTATCATGATTTTATAAACTTCTAGACACTCATCCTTCAGCCTCTGACTCTCCAGGGGAAAGAAATCCTATCTTATCCAGCCTCTCCTTATAACTCAAACCCTCCAGTCTTAATAACGTTTGTAAATTTCTTTTGCATCCTTTCCAGTTTAATAACATCTTTCCTATCATATGGTTACTAGAATTGTACGTAGCTCCAAATGTGGCCTTAACAATATTTTGTTTGACTGTAACATGACATCCCAAATCCTATACTCAATACTGTGACTGATGAAGGCACACATGCCAAACACCTTCTTCATCACCTTATCTACCTGTGATGCCACTTTCATGGAACTATGCACCTGCACCCCTAGATTTCTCTGTTCAACAACACTCCCCAGACCCCTATGTGATCCTTCCTTTCTCATTTTCCTGGGTGTGTTATGAACCTAGACGACATTGTTAGATTTACATCATGATTTCTAAGGGAAATAATACTTTTGGAACAAGCCCCCAGTTTGTAGGCAGGATAACGTTTAACTACCATTGGAAAACTTTGTGGTGAAATGTTCCATCGAGTGGCTGTCAGCCTACACAGCATAAGCTGCTAAAAAAACTTTATCACAGATGTAAAAAGGTTCAAACCCAATCCACTCCAGCCCTAAAAATACTCTCAAACAGCTTTATTTTCAGCTGCAAAAATCATTAGTTCCACCCGTCATAAGGCACAACTCTGCTAAAACTTCATTACCCACGTTCAGTCACACATCGGTTTTCAGTCCGAAATCCCCTTTGATGTAGTGAATTCAAATACGCACTTATTTACATGAAGTGAGTTATTTTTGCTCTGCAAATCCTACAGGAATATTGTGTAAAGGGAGCATTTGCTCAGGGAAAATGGCATGATGAGGGTAAAATTGCTAGTAGCTAAAGGGGTAGAATGGCAATGTGATTCCAGTGAAGGGGTCAACACTTTGAGTGGAATCTAGACCCACGTTTGGAACTTGGGCTTTGGGGGAGTGTTCTTTGTTTAACTGATTCTTTCATGGAATGTGGGCTTCACAAGAAAAGCCAATATTTGTTGCCTACCCTAACAGCACTTGAAATATTTCAGAGGGTAGTTAAGGCTTAACCACATTACTCCGAGTCTGGGACTACATAGGCCAGACAGGGTGATGACAGCAGATTTCCATCCCTAAACAACATTGCAACAAATGTACAACACAGCAGTGTATTCAACAAAATGGCTTTACTGAAGTGAGACCAAAATAAACTGCAGATGCTGGAATCCAAGGTAGACAAACAGGAGGGTGAAAGAACACAGCAAATCAGGCAGCATCTGGAGGAAAGGAGAAGTTAACTTATTGGGTATTACTTTTCTTCAGGACTGGATGTACAGGACTGGGTGTCTACCTATCACCGCTAGTCCACTAGCCCCAACCCCACATTATCTGCAGCTCCCCCTACCCCCACATCCAGTCCTGAAGAAGGGTAATACCCAAAACATTCACTTCTTTCCTCCAGATGCTGCCTGGCTTGCTGTGTTCTTCCAGCCTCCTCTTTCCAGAAGTGAGCTTTGCCTTCTGTGTGTGTGTGTGTGTGTGTGTGTGCGCGCGCGCGCGCGTGCGTGCCTCATGGTGGAGGTCACATGACTGGCAGACTTGGAGTGGTATTTATGCCTGACTGCATTTCAGTCTAAACATGCTCTGTTGTAGAAAAAAAGGAATTAAAACAGCATGAATTATTATATACATTGAATTATCGAAGTTACCAAATATATATATGCACAACTCCTTTCAAGCCTTAGCAGTTTGTTATTTCCAGCAGTTTTTCATATGCTTTGCATACGTGGTTCTTAAATCATGATGGTCTCTTAGTGGTAGACGCAGGTGTTTTTGTCATTGGTTGTTCATCTAGGCAAGGTCAGAAATCAAACGACACCAGGATTACGCTCTGAAAGTTTGTGTTTTCAAATAAACCTGTTGGACTATAACCTGGTGGGTTATCTGATTTCTGACATTGTCCACCCCAGTCCAACACCAGCACTTCCACATCATGTTCATCTAGGCGTGATGTTTCCACAAGAACTGTCGTTCCTTTGACTTTTTTGCTGCTGTGGTATGTATTGTTCTATTTCCGTTTCCACAGAATCCCAACACTGCGGAAACAGGCCATTCAGCCCAAGTCCACACTGAACCTCCAAAGACCATCCCACCCAGACCCATTCTGTTACCCTACATTTCCCATGCTACCACACCTAATCTACACATATCTGGACATTACAGAACAATTTAGCATGGCCAATCCACCTAATTTTCACATCTTTGGACTGTGGGAGGAAACCGGAGCACCCGGAGGAAACCCACACAGACACTGGAAGAACCTGCAAACTCCACACAGTCACCTGAGGTGGAATCAAACCTGGGTTTCTGGCGCTGTGAGGCAGCAGTGCTAACCATTGAGCCACCATGCTGCCCATGTTGGGTTACTGTGGACCCCGGGGTCTGGTGGTTTATCTGTGGCCTGTTGAGGTGACATGTTCACCTCTTCCTGATCAGCCACTTAAAATTGAGGAACAGTTCCTCCTGTTGGGCTTATGTGCCTGAAGTTGTAATTGTATATTCTCCTGAAAGACATCCTACCCCTGTAAATACATCTTTGTAGTTTTCAGGGAATGGTTCCACAGTCAATGTCTTTGTTTGCTTCAACGTGTTACAAATCTCTTTTGACACATTGACAGTTACCAGTCCAAGATTTAGGCCTGCCCTGGCTGGAATGAGTGGCTAAGGTATGGAACTCCAGATCCTTATTCTTATTGTGGGCTCTCAGAGTATCCTTCCTCCTGGCACAATTATAGTTCCATCATATAGCATTGATCTTATTTTAAAAAGCTTCATTTTGCAGTCATCATGTTGAGCCATTTTGCACAGGTCTATAAAGGTCATGATATTGTATGACACATCAGTGTCTGTCTGCCTCCAGGCTGACCCAATCTCCTCCTTCTGCATTTGTTAATCCAACAGTTATGCCTCACCAAATGCCTTCACTAAACCAACCCATAAAGTGTACAATCATTCAACAGAATCAGTTTCTGATTTCATCAATTCAAAAATTCCAACAATGGTGCAATTAACATTGCTGTAATTCTGTGACACTACCATTACACATCTCTCTCTCTCTCTCTTCTCCATGCCTTGAGGCTGAATTCAAACCGAGGGACATCCTGAGATACTCTGGTAATTCAGTCAATCTATCCCTAAGACCATGAAGGACCCTTATCTGTTAAGGGCAGGAATGGATCCAGCAGTCAACATCTTGAGAATCCTCCAGCCCTGCCCCCGAGGGAAAATAAAAAGGCAATTGATCCCAAAAGTACTGAAACTACAACTGTGCCCACAGTTTTAAAGAACTTGCCACGATCCAGTGTTACATAAGCTCACATACTCATACAGAACCAATAGCTTTTCAGCCCAATAAACACATCTCCTTTCAAAGTGCTGCAGTCTTAGTCAGTAAATTTTGCCACTGGCTTTTCATTTCCTATAAATATATGTAGAATTTAGAGATGTTGCTGAGAATTTATTTTTCACTTCAACTCAAAGCTGTATTGTGAAACTCTTAATCTGTCTCAGCATGTCAAGTGAAAACAGAAACTTGATGCCACATTGGAAACCTTCCAACCAAATTAACCATGAGAGACATCTCTGTAGCAGCAACTAAATGGCAAGTTTAACATCCTCATTCTCAGATTTTATTTCTACATTTCTTTTAAAAATCTAAAGGAAACTTTGTGTGCAGCTGTTTTGAAGTATGTTTTTGCCAAAATTGCCTCCCATTCTTAAACTGAACAGAAAAATAAGATGGTTTCCCTGGATACTGGTTAAACTTGCTTTAAAGACATTTATATTGAACTGTGTATTTTCTTCCTGAGTGGTTGGTTAGCTCAGTTGACTGGGTAACTTGCTTGAGAAGCAAAGTAATTCATGCATACTGTCGTTTCAATTCCTGTTCTGGATAAGGTCACCAGGAAAGTCCTGCTTTCTCATTCTTGTCCCCCGTCAGAGGCATAAATGACCTTCAAGTTAAACTCACCAGTTCTCTCACTCTCTCTCTTCAATGAGAGTGTGGGCCGATTGTGACATTTCCTTAAACTTTATGTCTGAAATCTGTCAGTGACCTGTGTTTACAAAGAAGCCACTTTAAAAACCCGATGGACAAAAGACACTGTCAATACAGAACAAATGACATCGCCGTTTTCATACAAACTGATCTTTGTGAAATGAAGTCGTACAGACAGAATCTGATTCATTACACAGTCTTGTGAACTTCCTTTTCCTTGGAGTTAAAGTAAATGAGATTATGGAGTGTAATCTGGGGCCAGCTGAAATGCCCCACGAATTCTGTTTCTGGATGTATTTTTCAGAACAAAGATCTGACAGAAATTAGTGGCAGATCATGTTGGACAGCAAACATCAAGCAATACATTGGCAGTACCTTTGGATTCAGAGCACAGACATTGTTCCTACAAAATCACCCTCAGCCTCATTAGTTCCCCATCTCAGGTACATCACTGGGTTCTGGGATTTGTGGGTCCAGATCCCCTAAAAGGTGGGGGAGTCATTTCCTTGTGCTCCAGTCCAGACCCACACTGAGTGGGAGGCCCGTGAGTACAGCTCCTCCCACAACATGCAAAATAATTCATCAAGTGAATGGGGAATTCCTGGCAGAGCAATGAGCTAAATATATTCTGAAATAAAGTCAGGTGAAGGAATAGAAAGATTCTTAGGGTGCGTTGTCCAGGGAGAACTGAAGGAAGAAATAGAAATAAAAATGTCTTAAAAGCCCACTGAGCAGAACTAAATACAGTTTTGGGTTTCAATCTGATTAGATCTTTATCTCCAGCTGAGCAGGAAGGGGTCACATGAAGACTGATATCTCACATTAAAGGGTAGGAATATCAGAAAATGTGACCTTTTTGAGCAGCCTCCTGATGGTTAACTGTACAGCACATTCCTGGCCTGGGAGAAGGGCAGTGACCATCCAATTGCAACAGCTAAATCACAGATGTCAGGGATGGGAATACAATTTCTCCTTCTTAAGCAGCCCCTGAAGACTGAGGATGACTTTCTTCCGCTCCATAGTTGTGGATCCTGAGGTACCTAAACAATAAAATATTAGATTCACACATCCTGTTGCAGAGTGAAGAGGAGAGTGGCTGAGATGTTCGGGTTTTCATATGCTCCTTCTGCTGTTTGTGCTTGGTCTCCACCTGTCACAAATGTTTGAAATGATTGGCGCCTTCATGGTTGCTGCTTCTCCAGTTTGAACATTCAAGGGCATGAAATTCCCATGAGACAGGGGGGATATTGCATTTTGCCATGGATGCTTGAAGGACAGAAGGGCTAACACACTCCAGAATACCTTCATACACAGAACATCAAAAGTTTGTTTTCTTCTCTTGCCCTTTTTTCTAAATTATTAAAGTTCCTTAATTGACACAAACAGATGAAAATAAATTTCTGGAAAGGAAAGATGTTAGAATCTTTGAGGAAACTGTTTTTGCAACTGTTGTTACAGTGTATCCAATATTACCGAGCCTTGACTGGTTTTGGAAGATATTTTCTAAATCTCGAAGGTCCGATAGTTCAAACACAATTCAAAACTAAATGTGATCAATTTGAATATTCCGAGAGCACCGTTTCAATTCACAACCAGGTTATTCCCTTGTTAGATTCAGGCACTTAGACATCAATTCAAAAATATTCCACGAAGTCACATTTGTCGCTAACAAGCAGCACCCATCTATCTTGGGAGATTATGGATTGTTCCTGAGGTATGTGTCACTTCTGGATTGAACACCGTCTGTGTAGGTGTGGAGGCCGATCTGTGAGAGGCAAACACTCCTGCAAATGGTGCAGACAAATAGACCGCCGCAACGAATCTTTTTGTTTTCTGCCTGAAGAATTAAACTGTTTAACAACTAACACTTGTGTATTTGTCTATTTAAAATATAGTGAATATCACCATCTGCAGTTTCATAAACTGTTCAGAGTGAAGTTTTAATTCATGCACAATCAGACAGGGTGCAAACACATTGCAGGAAATCACAAGTATTTCGCATTCTGTAATAACCAATACATGACATTCAGACCTCCTAACCACAATAGAGATGAGCGTCAGCAACTGCCCAGTTCTCCACACAGTCAAAACTCAAAACTGACCAGTCAAATCTCATTTACTGGTTTTGAAAAGTGGCCAGGCCTCAAATTCCATGGGGCTTGCCCCAGTTTCCCATCAAACTGCTGACAGGATTCCAAAAGACAGCAGTGTAACTGTCTATCCATCTCTCTGCCATTTTACTTAGGGTTTCATGCTTCCCACTATAATTACTGGAGATATCAGGAGATTACCCGTGGAGGTTGTCTACTTTAATGCATTTCCTTAGAAGCAGTCACAGTTTGACTTGTTTTATTTTACGTCTACTCTCATTTGTCACAAATATCATTCCTTCATATTTCGTGTTCTTGTTCTAAGCTCTGAAATTCCCTGTCTTGTCCATAAAATTTCTTCTCTCAGAGAGTAATGAATCTGTTCTTTACTGTAGAGGGCTGCCAAGGCTCCATCATTATTTCTATTCAAGGCTGAGACAGACAGATTTTAATCAGTAAGGGAGTTAAAGGTTGTGGGGATAAGGCAGGCAAGTGGAGATGAGGATTATCAGATCAGTCATTATCTCATTGAATGGTGGAGCAGACACAATGAGCTGAATTGCCAACTCTGCTCCTACATCTTATGGTCTAAGCACCCACCCTGGAATTAATTTGCCCCTAAAGGTAACTTGTAGAATAGCTGATGTAAATATTCACAAATTGTGCGTGTGACTGGACAATGTATCACAAACCACGTCTGAACTGAAGAAAAAAAGTAAATACTTGCATTTACACAGCCCCTCCCCAACCTCAGGGTGTAAGAAAGAACTTTACAGCAAACAAAATACTTTGCATTTACTGTTGTAATATGGAAAGCTCCCAGAATGCTGTGTGACACTAGCCAAATACACTGGATTAGTGGTGTTTGTTGTGGGATAAATATTATTCAGAACAAGGGAGCATACCTCTTTTTGTCTTTGAATATTGTCATATCTTTTCAGTACTTGGGAAGATACTGTTTTAGTGGTTGCTGGTTGAGTGACAAATATTGGATCAGCCATTGGGAAGGGGGAAGTCCCTTGCTCTGCCCAAAAATGGTGCCGTAGGATCTTACGCATCGGCAGACAGAGCGGCCTCTGTTTATTATTTCCTCTGAAACAGCGCCTCCAGCAGTGCACTACTCCCTTAGTACTCTGGAAGGTCCCACCTTCTTAACCTTGCCTGTCACCTGAGGCATGGTGCCTCTCAGATTAAACCACGACTAATCATTTTTCTCTGAGACAGCAGCCATGTGGTCTTCTGCAACTATATGGACTTTACCTTATTCGAATTCCACCTAATATTGTGCTCAAGTCATAAACCGTCAACTTCCCAGTTAAAAGGTGAGAGTGCTGGCAGGGCCCATTGCTGAGACTGACAAACAACAGTTATATCCATGTTACTGGCTTTAATAACAGTGCCTGTATTATCCAGGATGAGGTGAAACTGGGAAAGCTGAAATATCATTTAAAGTTGATTGCCTTGTTTACTGAGTTGCCAAACCTTGTTGAACATATTGTCTAAGATTACGTCATGAAATATTTGGTTGCACAGCATTTGATACATCGGAACTTAAGGCTTTGAAGAAGGAATAGCCCATTCCACCCTATGGGCCTGCTCTGCTCTTCGATAACGGATCTTGTTCTGATCTCAACCCTACCTTCCTGTCCGCCTCCCATAACCTGTGATTCTCTTGTCTGCCATTTTTTTTATACTACTCAGCACTGAATAAACTCTGTGACTCCACTCCACAAGAGAATTCAACAGACAAACGACCCTCTGAAAGAAAAATATCCTTTCATCTTTGTTTTAATAGAGAGCCACTTATTCTTAAACTATAACACCTAGTTTACAACCTCTCTTCATTTAAATAATGTGTTGTTTTTCTATTCTTCTTGCCAAGGTTGACAAGTTCACATTTTCTTACATTAAACTCTAACATTTAATTTTCCCCTCTAACTAAACCTGTCTATATCCCTTTGTAGGCTCTTTACTTCCTCTTGAAAATATTTCTATCTACCTTGGTGTCAATTGCCAAATTTAGCTACTACTTATTCAGTACATTCACTTAAGTCACTGATATAGATTATAAATAACTGACATCTTCACACTCATCCCTCTGATACTCCACTGGTTACAGCTTGCGAAACCAAAAGAAATCCACTTACCCCCTACTCTCTGCTTCTTGTTAGCTGACTAATTATTTATCCATGGTCACATCTTACCATTACATTTTATGCTTGCGACCAGGTCGCATTGCTCATGAAATGTTTAATTATATGATATGTAATTATGTCATATTTCCTGTGTTAAAAAATGTTTGAATAAAATAGATTATACAAAGGCTAATGCTTTTCACAAACCTACAACAATTCTCCTTCCCTCCAGGGTCAGTTTCTCCTCTCCCTCTACCCTCTCCAAGTTATGATTTTCTCTCACTCTCCTTCCAGGTTGGGTTTCTTACCTATGCATCAGCAGAGGGGTTTAGACAGGTTGTTTGATTGCAAAACAAAAAGTAAACCAGGAAACTTTGCACCTGAGAATCAAGAGTTAAAGTAGCATTTCTCCCAAGTCACCAGAACCAGTGACCAGGGACTGTGCAAAAGGAAAATACCGCACAGCCTGAAAAAGTGAAATAAAAACAGACATGTCAGAAAAACTCAACAGCTGTAGCAGCTTAAATGGAGGTAGAACATCGGAATTAATCTCTCAGGATGATGACTTTCATCAGAACAAATTTCATCAGAATTGACCATCCATTCTGCTAGTTTTCTAACTGGGAACTCTGTCATATGAACACAAGTGCAATATCTGATAAATATTAATGCTGTTGGAGGTTTGTTGACTCAAAAATAACTTCATTCTGATCATGTGGCAGTTAGTAATGTTTAATACTGCGTCAATATTATTGCATTTCCTTTAGTTCCAGTTGAGTGTTTCATGCATTATTGAAACAAGAAGCAAATTGCTGGCAAAACTTAGCAGGTCTGGCAGCATCTGTGGAGACACAACAGAGTTAATGTTCCAGTGACCCTTCTTCAGAATAAGATATTGTCTGTTTTGCAGCATACAAAGTTTTCAGTGAACGAATCATAACAAATAATTTACAAATCAAAGCAGAAATAGAAAATAACAAAAGATCTAAGTGAGTTATACCTAAATATAAATTACTGTCCATTCTACAAAATTGACTGATCTAGAAAAACACCCCATCAATTTTGATGAAATCCCACATACAATCATACATCCTGGAAACAGACCCTTCAGTCCAACTCATCCATGCCAACCATGTTCCTAAATTAAACTAGTCCTATTGATCTGTGTTTGGGCCATAATGGCCCTAAACCTCGGATGAACAGTAATCTAGACTCAAAACACTAGCTTGCTGTGTCGCCGTGAATGCTGTCTGAGCCGCTGTGGTCTCCAGGATTTGTTGTTTTCAGTACAGATTCCAGCAGCTGCAGTAATTTCTCCCTCTAAACCTTTCCTCTTCATGTACTTATCCAAATGTCTGTTAAATGTTGTAACTGTACCTGCTTCCATCACTTCCTCTGACAGTTCATTCCACACACACCACGCTGTAAAAAACAGTTGCCCTTCGTGTCCTTTTTAAAGCTTTCTCCTCTCTCCTTAAAAATAAGCCTCTTCTCTCCTTAAAAATAAGCAGGGGTTGATGGTCGGAGGGTATTTTTGAGACTGGAAGCCTGTGTCCAGTAGTATTTCGCAGGAATCAGTGTTCAGGCAGTTGCAATTTAAAATACATATAAAAGATTTAGACTTGAATATAGAGCGGTTGATTTGTAAGTTTGTGGATAATATGAATACTGGTGGGGTGATAAATAGTGAGAAGGGTAAGCTTCGACGACAGGAGGATATATTTGGGCTGGTCAGATAGACTGATCAGTGGCAAATGGAATTCAATCTGTATAAGTGTGAAGTGATGCACTTCGATAGGACAAACAACACAAGGGAATACATGAAGAGCAGTAGGATGCTGGGAAGCACCGAGGATCTAAGGGAGCTTGGTGTGTAAGTCCACCAGTCTCTTAAAGGAGCAGGACGGGTAGATAAAGTGGTTAAGAAGGTACGTTCACGTTATTCGCTGAGGTACAGAATTTAAGATCAGGGAGGTAATCATGGAACCATATTAAATGTTGATTAGCACACAGCTAGAGTATTGTGGGCTGCTCTGGACTCATTTTATAGGAGCAATGTGATAGTACTGGAGAGGCGATTTACTAGGATGTTGCCTGGGCTGGAAAGTTTTAGTTGTGAAGAGAGATTGGATAGGTTGGGGTTTTTTTGCCTTGCGACAGAAGAAACTGAAGAGGGAGGGGCTATAATTGAGATACATAAAATTATGGGGTACACAGAAAGGTTAGACAAGAGAACTTTCCCCTTGGTGGAGAGATCATTGACCAGGTGCACAGATTTAAGACAAGGAGCAGAACGTCTAGAGTGGATGTGAGGAAAAATGTTTCCACCCGGGGTGGTGGGAACCTTGAAACACAATGCCAGTAAGGGTCATACAGGCTTAAACCCACACAACATCTATGAACTGTTTAGAAGACCACTTGTGAAACCAAGGCTACGGCTGAAATGCTAGAAAATAGGATTAGAATAATTAGGTAGTTGTTTTTGACTGTCTTCATGGTCAGAAGGGCCTTTTTCTGTGTTGTAGACTTCTTTGACTCTATGACTATAATGGCGGTCACCTTTTTAGCACATTTTCTTGTGTAATTTTAGGACCTCCTTACAATACAAAGAAGTTACAAAAATAGGAAATACATCCAAAAACAAATTTTATTAATTTACTGACTCCCATTGCCCAGTTTCTCAGCAGTGCGGGTTAATGCTATGACAGAATGAATGACAAGGTTAGTTATGAGGAGAGATTGGAGATATGCAGCATTGACAGCACATAAAGCTAATATGTAAATTATAACTTTAGGAGAAATATCAGGAAATTCCTCTTCACACCGTGTACAATATGTGGGACAATTATGCAAGTAGAACAATAGAAGAAAATTCTGAAATATTTTACATCACTCTTGAAAACCACCATTTTATTGATCGGGATCTCGGTCATCTGTTCCAAAGGCTCTTTATGTCAAATCTTGATCTGGTGACACTCACAAAGTGCCTTGCTGCATTACCTTTAAGGTGTTATATAAATGCAAGTCATTGTTAAATCATTAAAGAAATAATATTCTTACACCTGGAGGAAGTTAAGAGCAAGCAGCAAGAATCATCTGATCATCAGGACTGGCAGACTAATATAGTTGTGCATGATGGGTCTGGTGTGCATCATAGCCCCATGGGAATCAAACATCTGCGTTTAAACAAACAGAGCTGGCTGCACTGCTCTTCCAGCAGGATTGAGCAAGAGTTCACAGAATCACAAAGTAGAGATTTCAACAGAAACTATCCAATTATTTATTCAGGCTGATAGTGGAGGTTCAAAGGCTGCAGTGACTAAACTTAGTTCATTTTTACAAGGGCCTGGATTATCAGAGCACTCAGCTTAATGTTCTGCAAGAAATAACAGTGCCTCCGATCAAAATCTGGGAATTCAATTTAAACATAACTGTGCATGAATCTCCATCTCAAGTTCTGCAACAGTTCAAGAAAGCAGCTCACCTCACCACACCTCCTCCAGGGCTATTAAGGATGGGCAATAAATGCTTCCTCACTGATAATGCACACATCCACTAAACAAATAAAAATCACTACTGTCCACAGCAAATGCTGCAGGAAATCTACTAGGTTGTGAACAAATTAGGTGGGTCAAATTACCTTGAAAGAAGAAACTGGTGAAGGCTGCATTTTGAATCTTGCTTAAAACAAAGAATTACGGATGCTGGAAATCTGATACAAAAACAGAAATTGCTGGAGAAACTTGGATCGTCTGTCAGCATCTGTGGAGAGAAAGCAGAGTTCCTTTAGCAATTTATATTATTGTTTTGAATCTTGCTCCCTAAAAGTAAGCTGATGATTTGTTGTATCAGGAAACAAGCTAACAAAAAAAAAGCAAAATTCAACCTGATACATTATTCAGAAGTCACACGACACCAGATTATAGTCCAACAGCTTTATTTGAAATCAGAAGCTTTTGGACCATTGCTCCTTCATCAGGTGAAGTAACTTCTGAAGAAGGAGCAATGCTTCGAAAGCTTGTGATTTCAAATAAACCTGTTGGACTATAACTTGGT
>NW_025969696.1:0-14093 GCF_021869965.1 Rhincodon typus | reverse complement strand
CTGATGAAGGGTCTAGGCCCGAAACGTCAGCCTTTTTGCTCCTATGACGCTGCTTGGCCTGCTGTGTTCATCCAGCTCTGCACCTTGTTGTCTCGGATTCTCCAGCATCTGCAGTTCCTACTATCTCTGGCTGTCAGGGATGTTTTGTCTGTGAAGTCTTCCGTGAGGACTCTTAGCTAGAAGTGGCATGGTACCTTTTATGGATAGAGGGTGATTTCTTAGAGACCTTGGCAATTTTTTGTGAGAGTTAACTGCTTATTGCTCAGATGGCGGTTCACTCTCACACTGATTTTCAAAAACCCTCTCCTTACATACCTGAGATGACATATAAATTTTCTTACAATGGCATTGTTCCGAGATTGCCCAAACCATCAGATTTTAATTCAACTGACTTTCATTGGCTAAGTGCTTGGTTTAAATTAATTGGTTGATTCCCACTAGTTGCCAAAACATCAATCAAGCCCACCGTTTCCAATCACACAGCCAACTGATATTTGTGTCAATTTCAGAATTGTCTGTACTACTTCAGCTGCTTAGACACAATTTCTGTACAAATCTCTAAGCTTAGAAAAGCACTTTATCTCTTAAAGGAGCCACACACTCATCTTCCTTATCATTTTTACAAACAAATTCCAGCTCCCTGCTTTCCAATTGACGATTACTCTACACAACTTCATAAAATCTTAAAATCTGTTCTAGATGTGACTGAAATACATAACTCATTGAGAAAAGCAACCTTGCACATCAAAATCTCCATTTCCAGCAAACTTTTAACATTCGTTGGAAATGCTACAAAAGTGCATAGCTCAGTGAGCTCAGCAACCTGGCTCATCAAGACCTCCATTTTCAGCAATGTTCTTAAAATCTTTTCTGGATGCTACTAAAATGCATAAATCATTAAAAGAAGCAAATCAAAATCTCCATTTTTAGCAAACATTTTAAAATATCCTGTAAATGCAACTGAAGTGCATATCTCGGCGAACCTGGCTGATCATAATCACCATTTCCAGCAAAACTTAGTAAAATCTGTTGCAGATACTACCAAATGCATATCTCAGTGACAGAAGCCACTCTGTGCATCAAAACCTCAATTTCCAGAAAACCTTTAAAATCTATTGTAGATGCTATTAAAGTGCATATTTGGTTGAGATCAGCAGGTTTAAACACCAAAAGCATCATTTCCAGCAGACTACAGAAAAAAGCTGGAATGTTCTTGAATTTGTCGCACAAAGTACTAAAGTGCATATCTCACTGAGATATGCTACAAAAGTGAGCTAAGCAACCTGGCTCATCAAAATCTCCATTGCTAGCAATGCTCTTGAAATTTTATTCTGGATGCTATGACGTGTATATCTCAGTGATATAATCGACTTGGCACATCAAAATCTCCATTTCTAGCAAACTGTTTAAAATCTCCTGAGAGAACTGCTGAAGCGCATATCTTACTGAGCTAAAGCAGCTTGAATTATCAAAGTCTCCATTTCCAGCAAACTTCCTAAAATCTGTTTTAGATGCTGTCAAGTGTCTATCTCAATGAGATAAGCACATTGGCTCATTGAAACACAAGGTGCTAGCAATGATCTTACAGTCTTTCTGGATACTACTGAATGCATTTCTCTTTGTGGCAAGCAACTTTGCAAATGAAAATCTCCCTTTTAGCAAACTTCTCAAAACCTATTGTAGATGCTGTTAAAGTGCATATCTTGGTGAGATCAACAGCTTTAAACACCAAAACACACTTTCCAGCAGACTTCAGAAAAATGCTGGCATGTCCTTAAAATATGTTGCACATGCTACTAAAATGCACGTCATTGAGATAAGCACATTGCTAGAAACGGAGATTTTGATGAGCCAAACTTTTTAAGAACTGTTATCAAAGGTACAAAAGCTATATCAGTGAGATAAGCACCTCGGCCCAATTTTCAGCAATGTTCTTAAAATCTGTTGCAGATGCTATCAAGTGTATATCTCAGTGAGATAAACATATTGGCTCATCAACATCTCCATTTGTGGCAACCTTTTTAAAATCTGTTGTAGATGCTATCAAAGTGTATATCTGGATGCGATCAACAGGTTGAAACTTTTCCAGCAGACTTCAGCAAAATGCTAGCATGTTTCTTAACATGTGTTGCACGTCATATTAAAATGCCTGTCTCATTGAGGTAAGCATCTTTTCTCATCCAAATCTCCATTTCTAACAATGTTCTTGAAATCTTTTCTAGATGCTGCAAAGTATTTATCTCGGTGATATGTAACTATGCACACCAAAATCTCCACTTGTAGCAATGTTCTTAAAATCTGTCCTGAATGTTTCTAAAATGCTTAACTAATTGTGACAAGCAATTTGGCACATCAAATTCTCCATTTCTAGCAAACTGGTTAAAATCTGCTGAGAGAAGCACTGAAGTGCATACCTCAGTCAGCTAATCAGCATGGATCATCAAAATCTCCAATTCCAACAAACTTCTTAAAATCTGTATAGATGCTACCAATTGTTTTTCTCGGTGAGATAAGCACATTAGCTCATCAAAATCCACATTTCTAGCAGTGTTGTTAAAATCTTTTCTGGATATTCCTGAATGCATGACTCTTTGAGACAAGCAAACTTGCACATCAAAATCTCCACTTTTGTTAATCTTTACGAAATCTTTTCAAACTGTAAAAAAACTGTTTTCAAAGCTCAAAAAAGTTGGTATTTCAGTGAAAAAAGCACCTTGGTGCATCAAAATCTCCATTTCCAGCAAGCTGCTTAAATTCTGTTGCAGATGCTACCAAGTGTGCATCTCAGCAAGTACATCAGCTCACCAAAATCTCAATTTCTAGCAATGTTCTTAAAATATTTTTGTATGCTACTCAAATGCATTTCTTATGGAGTCAAGAAACATTGCACAGCAGTATATCCATTTCCAGCAAACTTTTTAAAAAATTGTTGTTAGATTTTGAAGAACCTGTGTGCTTATCTCATTGAGAAAAGTAGGTTGGTACAGTCAGCATCATTTTTCCAGAAGTTTCATGACCGCACAGATTTTGATGTTCCAGTGTGCTTATCTCATCAAAATAAGCACGTTGTTACAATAAGCAAAAGATTTTCTGTAATTTAATGACAGTTAGAATTTGACATTCCAACATGCTCATATCACAGAAATAAGCACTTTGATACATCACATTTTAAGATGTTTGATGCCTGTGAGATTTGTATGTTCCAATGTGTGTATCTCAACAAAATATGCAGTTTAGTGTAATCAGCATCAGATTTTCAGAAATGTAATTACTGTGATATTTTGATGTTTCAATGTGTTTATCTCACTGAAATAAATACTTTGGTGAAATCAGCATGTAAATTTTATGACATTTGATAACTGTGAAATTTTGAAATTCCAATGTGCTTATTTCATACAAATAAGGATGTTGGTCCAACCAGCATCAGATTTTCTGTTGTTTAATGAATGTGTGATTTTGATGCTCCCATATCCTTAACTCAGTGAAACAAGGTCTATTCAGTCGAGTGTGCAACAAAGTACGGTGACGACACTTCTTGGCGGATGATTTGTATCAGCGCAGTCACCAACAGCAGAAAGAGGATCTCAGAAAGACACCTTCTGAGTTCGAATGAGGATAAGTGTTCAGCAGATGGTCATGATGATGCTGGTTTGTGGTTGGAGTGAAGATTTGCATCAGCGCGGTCACCACCACCATCAAACAGGGATTTATGGAGGAAGTGTTGTGAAGGTACAGTTACTTCCGTGTTTATTTCCTTCCCTTACCTCCCCCTCCTCCTCTGACCAGCACAAAAAACACTCTGAAGACCACAAGGAGCAGGAGCAGAGTGAGTACAAACCTCTCGGAGCTTGGGGCACATTGTAGCTGTGAGAAAATGCTGGAGTGATGCCGCAGGGAGGTTGAGACCTGATTCGCTGGTAGGAAATCTGCACTAAATTTGAAAAAGATCAAAGCCAAGAAGTATCACTAAACTTAATTAACTCAATAAAGTAATTAACTAAGTAGAAATAGCTGGACAGTTGATGTGTTGTAGCTGTATGATGTGGGAGCTGGCTGATCCCATTGCGAACAGCGGTGACCACATCTGCAGCAAGTGTTGGTTGCTTGAGGAACTTCAGGTCAGATTTGATGAGCTGGAATCTGAGCTTCAAACACTGTGGCACATCTGGGAGGAGGAGAAGCCCCTGAACACTGTGTTTCAGAAGGCAGTCACGCCTGGTAGATTAAGCACTTCAAATTTGGTCAGTGCCCAGGAACAGCAGGGAGTAGCTACAAGTGAGGCTGGTAGAGGGATCCTGCACTCAGGAATAGAGGAGTGCCAGCTCTTGACCTTGTGCAACGGTGCTCCATTTTCGCAGCAGCAGGAGCGGTGACGACGAGGACCAGCGGGCTGCCGGGACGGTAAGTTCTTCATTTCGGCAGCGGAGCTGAGTGGCAGCGGTCAAATTGCGCTCTGGGAAGGTGAGTGAACTGATATGTTTGGGCAGTGGGTAAACCCGAGGCACTACACGTGTAGTGTCTCCCACCCGCCCTCCTCCTCTAACCAAAAAAAAAGACTCTGTGGTGTGTTGAGAAGGTAAGGCTTTTCTTTGTCTTTTTATTGGCATGTGCCGGTAAGTAGAGTGATTGGTAATAAATTTTTCATTTCATTTATCTATTATTTGATATTATAGTAGGACTAAGTTAAGCTTAAGAGTAAGAATGGCAGGAGATCCCAGACCTGTGTTATGCTCCTCTTGCACAATGTGGGAGCTCAGGGACACAGCTGATGTCCCTGACTCCAACACGTGCAGGAAGTGTGTCCAGCTGCAGCTCTTGTTAGACCACATGACGGCTCTGGAGCTGTGGATGGACTCACTTTGGAGCATCCATGATGCTGAGGAAGTCGTGGAAAGCATGTTTAGCAAATTGGTCACACCGCAAATTAGGATCCCTGAGGGAGAAAGGGAATGGGTGACCAAAAGGCAGAAATAATGCAGGAAGGCAGTGCAGGTGTCCCCTGCGGTCATCTCCCTCCAAAACAGGTATACCGTTTTGGATACTGTTGGGGGAGATGGCTCACCAGGGGAAGGCAGCAGTAGCGAGGTTCATGGCACCGTGGCTGGCTCTGCTATACAGAAGGGCGGGAAAAAGAGTGGAAGGGCTATAGTCATAGGGGATTCAATTGTAAGGGGAGTAGATAGGCGGTTCTGTGGTCAAAAACGAGACTCCCAAATGGTATGTTGCCTCCCAGGTGCGTGGGTCAGGGATGTCTCAGATCAACTGCAGGACATTCTGAAGGGGGAGGGTGAACAGCCAGCACTCGTGGTGCATAGAGGCACCAATGATATAGGTAAAAAATGGGATGAGGTCCTACAAGCAGAATTTAGGGAGTTAGGAGCCAAGTTAAAAAGTAGAACCTCCGAGGTAGTAATCTCAGGATTGCTACCAGTGCCATGTGCTAGTCAGAGAACAAATGAAAGAATAGACAGGATAAATGAGTGGCTTGAGGGACGGTGCAGGAGGAAGGGGTTCAGATTTTTGGGACATTGGGACCGGTTCTGGGGGAAGTGGGACTATTACAAATCGGACGGTCTACACCTGGGCAGGATTGGAACCAATGTCAAAGGGGGTGCTTTTGCTAACGCTTTTGGGGAGGGTTTAAACTAATGTGGCAGGGGAATGGGAACCAAATGAGGAGGCTAGTGGACAGTAAGGAGGTAGTAACTAAAGCCTGTAAGGAACTAGATAATGAAGTCAGTGTGACTAAGGGGAAGAGTCGGCAGAGAGCAGATGATGAAAGCAAAGGGACAGGTGGTCTGAGGTGCATTTGTTTTAATGCGAGAAGTGTAGTAGGTAAGGCAGATGAACTTACGGCTTGGATTAGTACCTGGGAGTATGATGTTATTGCCATTACTGAGACTTGGTTGAGGGAAGGGCAAGATTGGCAACTAAATATCCCAGGATGTAGATGCTTCAGACGGGATAGAGAGGGAGGTAAAAGGGGTGGAGGAGTTGTCTAATATGTAGACAGATTATGGAAAGATGTAGGAGCAACAGGGTGGTGGTGATGGGAGATTTTAATTTTCCCAACATTGACTGGGATTCACCTCATGTTAGGGGTTTAGATGGAGCAGAATTTGTAAGGAGCATCGAGGAGGGTTTTCTAGAGCAGTATGTAAATAGTCCAACTCGGGAAGGGGCCATACTGGACCTGGTGTTGGGGAATGAGCCTGGCCAGGTGGTTGAAGTTTCAGTAGGGGATTACTTTGGGAATAGTGATCACAATTCCGTAAGTTTTAGAATACTCATGGACAAAGACGAAAGTGGTCCTAAAGGAAGAGGGCTAAATTGGGGTAAGGCCAACTATAGCAAGATTCGACAGGAGCTGGGGAATGTGGATTAGGAGCAGCTGTTTGAGGGTAAATCCACTCCTGATATGTGGGAGGCTCTTAAAGAGAGGTTGGTTCGAGTGCAGGACAGACATATCGCTGTGAAAATGAGGGATAGAAAGGGCAAGATTAGGGAACCATGGATGACAGGTGAAATTGTGAGACTAGCAAAGAGGGAAAAGGAAGCATACATAAGGTCTAGGCGACTGAAAACAGACGAAGCTTTGGAAGAATATCGGGAAAGTAGGACTAATCTGAAATGAGGAATTAAGAGGGCTAAAAGGGGTCATGAAATATCTTTAGCAAATAGGGTTAAGGAAAATCCCAAAGCCTTTTATTCGTACATAAGGAGCAAGAGGGTAACTAGAGAAAGGGTTGGCCCACTCAAGGACAAAGGAGGGAAGCTATGCGAGGAGTCAGAGAAAATGAGTGAGATTCTTAATGAGTACTTTGCGTCGGTATTCACTGAGGAGAGGGACATGACGGATGTTGAGGTTAGGGATAGATGTTTGATTACTCTGGGTCAAGTCGGCATAAGGAGGGGAGGAAGTGTTGGGTATTCTAAAAGGCATTAGAGTGGATAAGTCGCCAGGTCCAGATGGGATCTGGGAGGGCTGTAGGGAGGTTGAGCCCGACTGACCACTGCACTGTGGCATGGGATGCCATTCGAGTTGGGGGGGGGGGGGGGAAGCAAAAAGACAATTGGTAGTTGTCGAGGATTTTATATTCAGGGGAATAAATAGTATCCTTTGTAAGCAGGAACAAGTGTCCCACATGGTGTGTTGCCTGCCCGGTGCCAGGGTAAGTGATATCTCTGACTGGAGAAGGAGGGGGAGGGTCCCTTGTTGTCGTCCACGTCGGAACAAACAACATCGGCAAGTCTAGGAAGAAGGACCTTTTCAAGGATTATCAGGAGCTAGGAATGAAATTAAAGAGCAGGTCCTCAAGCCTTATAATCTCTGGATTACAGCCTGTACCATGCGCAAATTGACATAGGGGCATGAGAATAAGGGAAGCAAACACGTGGCTAAAAGAGTGGTGTAGGAAAGAGGGGCTCCTCCTCACGAGGCACTGACATCAGTATTGGAACAGGAGAGATGTGCGCTGTTGGGACGGTCTCCACCCGAACCGAGCTGGGACCAACGTTTGAATGAAAAGGGTAAATAGGGTGGTCAACAGGACTTTAAACTAGGAAGCTGGGGAGGGGGGTGGAAAAGGGTAAAACGTCTCAGAGTTGGCAATAAAACTGCAGGCTAACATCTGTAGGGGTAGGTTCCACTGTGTGGAGAAACATGAAAAAAATGACAGGAGAAGAGAACTCAGGAGAGGTTATTAAAGTGTCCAGCACAGGCACGACTAGGACAGAGTGTTTGGAAAGGATGAGGAATCAAACTTCAAGCACCCTTGATAAACAAGTGACAATGAGAGGTGGGACAGTTCATACAGGACTGAAGGTGTTACAGGTGAATGCACGCAATATAAGAAAGAAGGTAAATGAGCTTGTGGCGCAGATCAAAATTGGCAGATATGATGCGGTGGGCATCACAGAGATATGGTTGCAAGGGGCTCGGGATTAGGAGCTGAATATCCAAGGAAATACATTCTATTGAAAAGATAGGTAGGTGGGCAGAGGGGGTGAGGTTGCCTTATGAATAAGAAATGAAATTAAATCAATATTAAGAAGTGAGTTGGGTCAGATGATGTAGAAGGTGTATGGGTAGAGCTGAGGAACCGCAGAGGTTAAAAAACCATAGCTGGAATCACGTACAGGCCTCCAAACAGGAGCTGGGAGCAAGGTACACCAGGAGATAGAAAAGGTGTGTAAGAAAGAAAAAGTTGCGTTGATCACGGGAGACTTCAATACACAGGTGGACTGGGAAAATCAGGTTGGTTGTGGATTGCAGGGAAAGGAATTTGTGGAATGTCTGCAAGATTGCTTTTCGGAGCAGCCTGTGGTTGAGCCCGCTAGGGAACCGGCAATATTGGATATAGTATTATGCATTGAGGCAGACTGAATTAGCGAGTTTAAGGTGAAGGAACCCTGGGGAAGCAATGGCCATAATGTGATTGAATTTACTGTGCAATTCGAGAGTGAGAAGACAGAATTAAAGGTAATAAAGCTGAATTAAGGCAACTACAGAGACGTGAGGGAGGAGCTGAGCAGAATTGACTGGGAGAGGAGCCTCGCAGGAAAGACAGTGGAATAGCAATGGCAGGAGTTTCTGGGAGTAATTCAAGAGACAAAGCAAAAATTCAACCCTCGGAAAAAGAAGCATGGTACAGAGATGATGAGGCAACCATGGCTGATGAGGGAGCGAAAGAGAAAACTATAATGTGGCAAAGGGCAGTGGGAAACCAGAGGATCTGGAAGCTTACAAAGACCAACAGAAGGCAACAGAGAAAGAAATAGCGAGGGAGGTGATAAAATACAATGGTAAGCCAGCCAGTAATACAAAGGAAGATTGTAAAAGTTTCTTTAGATACGTAAAGGGCAAAAGAGAGGCAAAAGTGGACATTGGACCACTGGAAAGTGGCACTGGAGAGATAGTAGTGAGGAACAGGTACACGGTTTTGGATATTGTTAGCTGGGATAAACTCTCAGGGGAGTATAAAAACAGCAGCCAGGCCTGGAGCACCACAACTGGGTCTGCTTTAGAGCAGACTAAAGCAAGATCCAAGCAAGCAATAGTGGTCAGAGACTCACTATTTAGGGCATTTCTTTGGCTGCGTCTGAGACTCCAGAATGGTGCATTGCCTCCCTGGTGTCAGGGTCAAGGACGTCTCTGACAGGTTGCACGAAGCGGGAGGGTGAGCAGTCAGATGTCATCGTGCGCATTGGTACCAAAGACATACGTAGAAAGAGGGATGAGGTCCTGCAGAGTGAGTACAGGGAGTTAGGAAAGAAGATGAAAATCAGGACCTTGAGGCTAGTCATGTCTGGGTTACTACCAGTGTCACATGTTAGTGAGGCAAGTAGAAAGACAGTTCTCACGAATGCGTGGTTAAGGAGCTGGTGCTAGGGGCAGAGTTTTAGCTTCGTGGGGCAGGGGCGACCTGTACACAAGGGACAGATTGCACCTAACTTGGAGGGAAACCAATGTCTTTGCAGGGAGGTTCACTTGTGCTACTCAGAATGATTTAAACTGGAGTGGCAGGGGCTGGGAACCAGAGCAGCAGGTCCACAAGTAGAGGGATTGAGGGGAAGGTAAATGTTAAGACCAGTAAATCAGAAAGAAAGGTCAAGCAGAGACATGTAAATGAACACAATGGTACTAATGGGCTTATGTGTGTTTATTTTAATGCAAGCAGTATTGAAGGCAAGGCAGATGAGCTTGGAGCCCAGATCAATACACGGGACAATGATGTTGTGGCTGTTACAGAGACTTGACTGAGAGAAGGTTAGAACTGGCCACTCAGTGTTCTGGAGTTTCATTGTTTTAGATGAGATAGCAAGGAAGGTAAAAGAAGTGAAGGAGTTGCATTCTGAATCAGTGAGAGTTACATCTGTACTCAGAGAAGACGTGCTGGAGGGCTCATCCACTGAGGCAATGTGGGTAGAGCTCAAAAATAAGATTGGTGCAATCTGATTGGATTATACCATAGGTCTCCCAATGGTCACTGAAAGACTGAGGAACAAATATGCAGGCAGGTTATGGAAAGGTGCACTAAAAACAGAGTTTTCATAGCAGGTGACTCTAACTTCCCCGGTATTGGCTGGGACTCCCTTCGAGCAAGAGGCTTAGACCGGACGGAATTTGTTAAGAGCACCCAAGAGGGTTTCTCAAAACAGTATGTGGATAGCCCAAAGCGTGGACGGTTCATACTGGACCTTGAATTGGCTAATAAGCCTGACCAGATGACTGACCTTTCAATGGGAGAGAATGGTGGTAACAGTGATCACAACTCTTTAATTTTTAAGATAGCTATGTACAAGGATAAGTCAGGAACTTGCAGGAAGGTATTAAATTGGGGGAGGGAAAATTATGTCACTGTTAGGCAGGAGCTTGGGAATGTTAATTGGGAGGAGCTGTTATCAGGCAAGTCCACATTTGACATGTGGGAACTGTTTAAAGACCTGCTGAGGAGAGTTGACGACCGGCATGTTCCAGTAAAGAGGAAGGATAAAGATGGCAAGGTAATGGACCCTTGGATCAGAGATAGTAGGAACTGCAGATGCTGGAGAATCCGAGACAACAAGGTGCAAGGCTGGATGAACACAGCAGGCCAAGCAGCATCATAGGAGCAGAGAGGCTCCTTAGAAGAGGACCCTTGGATAATGAGGGAGGCTGTGAATTTAGTCAAGAGGGAAAAAAGGAAGTATATGTAAGGTTTAGGAAGCTAAAATCAGACAGGGCCCGAGAGGAATGTAAGGAAAGTAGCAAAGTACGCCAGCAGATATTAGGAGAGCAAGAAGGGGCATGAAATGACCTTGGCAAGTCGGGTTAAAGAGAAGCCCAAGGCATTCTATAGTTATATTAAGAGCATGATGACGGATGAGGTAGGACCACTCAGAGATAAAGGAGAGAGATTGTGCGTGGAGGCAGAGAATGTGGGTGAGATTCTAAATGAGTACTTTGTATCGGTATTCACCCAGGAAAAAGATATGGAGGATAGTGAGATTTGTGGGGAGCATATTAATATGCTAGCGTATTTTGACATCAAGTAAAAGTGGTATTGGATCTCTTGAAGAGCATTAAGTTGGATAAGTCCTCAGGGCCTGAGTATCCACCCAAGGGTATTGAGAGAGAATCGACAGGAGATTATTGGTGCCGATTAAAGAGTACAATTTAATAACATAAATTACCGCTGTAAGAGAGCTCCATTACATTGTGTTAGAGTGTAGATTGAATTTGTTTATTACTTGTTCAACAGAGCTTTGTGACACTGTGTTGGAGTGTTGATTGGTATGGATTATTACTGGTGTAACATTGCATTATCACACTGCATTAAAATCTAGAGTGGTAGGTTTTATTTCGGTTGTAACAGAGCTTTACTGCCCTGTGCTCAGGTGTAGATTAATAGGGTTTATTGCTGGTGTAACAGAGATTTATTATATTGTGTTACATTGTAGGTTGAAAATGGATTATTGCTGGTGTAACGGAGCTGTATTATACTGTGTTGGATTGTAGATTTATTAGGCTTATTAGGATTGTAACACACCTTTGTTACACTGTACGAGAATGCAAACTGATAAGGCTTTATCATTAATGTAATAGAGTTATATTACAATATGTTAGAGTGTAGATGGATAGGGTTTATTACTGGTGCAGCAGTGACGCAGTGCAATAAAGTTCTCCTGCAGTATTAATACCGTCTATCAATCTACATGTTAACACTGTAAAGCTGTGGTACACCAGCAATAAACCCTATCAATCTATACTGTAACAAAGTGTAATAATTCTCTGTTACACTAGTAAGAATCGCTATCAGTCAACACTCTAACAAAGCGCAATAAATATCTGCTACATGGGTTATTATTCCCATCAGTATGCACTGTATTACACTGTGATAAAGGTCTGTTGCGCATTAAAATTATCCTGTCAATCTGCACCCTAAGACAGTGTAATAAAGCTCTCCTACACCAATAAAAAACCTGATTAATTTTTGCTTTAACACAATGTAACAAAGCTTTGTCACGGCAGTAATTAATCCTATCAAACCGATGTTTAACATAGTGCAATAAAGCTCGTTCGCACCATTTTTAAAGCCTATCAGTCAATTATCTAACACAGTGTAATAAAGCTCTGCAACAACAGTAATCTACAATCTAACATGGTGTTGTAAAGTTCTGTTGTACCATTTATAAGTGTATCAATTGATACTCTAATACAGTGTAATAAAGCTCTTTTGCACCAGTATTAAACCCTATAAATCTACACCTTGTAACAGTGTAACATGGCTCCATTACACCAGTAATAAACCTGATGAATCTACACTCTAAAGCAATGTAATAAAGATCCGTTACATTGGATGTGATCCTGATCTACCTACACTCTGACACGATGTATTGAAGCTCTGTTACACCAGTAATAAGCCATATCAATCTACACTCTAACATAGTCTGATAATGCTCTGTTACACAGTAGTAAATCGCATCAATCTACACTCTCACACAGTCTCATAAAGCTCAGTTAAACCAATAATTTACCATATTAATCGGCACTGAAATACAGTATAATAAAGCTCTGTTATACCACTAATAAACCCTCTCAATAGACACTATAACACAGTGTAATAAAGCTCTGTTACATCAGTAATAAGCCTAGCAATCTACATGTTAATAGTGTGATAGAGCTGTCTTACACCAGTAATAATCCCTGTCAACCTACACTCTAATACAGTGTAGTAAAGCTCTGTGACTTCAGTAATAATGCTATCAATCTCCAATCTAATGCAGTATATTATATCCCTGTTATATCAGTTATAAACAGTCAATCTACACTCTAGCAGAGTGTAATGAAGCTCTGTTATACCAATGATCAACCATATAAATCTACATCTTATCACAGTGTAATAAAACTCTATTACATCAGTAATAAACCCTGTCAATCTACATGCCAAACCAGTGTGATAACTTTGTTTTATACCAGTAATAATCGCTATCAATCGACCCTATAATACGGTGAAATAAAGAATTGTTATGTCAGTAATAATCGCAAACAATCTACAATCTAACACAGTGTTACACCAATAATAGTTCTGTTAATAGCCCTGTTACACCAATAATAAGATTGTCAACCTACACCCAAATATGGGGCAATAAACCTCTGCTACACTAGCAATAAATGCCAACAGTCGACATTCTCACAATATTTCTGGTGTAGCAGAGCTTCATTATGCTGTGCTACTGTGTAGATTAATAAGGTAAATTACTGGGGTAACATAGCTTTATTATACTGTGCAAGAGTGTAGATTGATATGGTTTACTACTGGTGTAACAGGGCTTTATCAAACTGTGTTAGAGTGTCCAATGGTAGCATTTATTTCCAATGTAACAGAGCTTTATTGCCCTGTGTTCAAGTGTGGATTGATCGGGTATATTACTAGTATAACAGATTTATTACCCTGCTTTAGGGTAGATTGATCGGGTGTATTACTGGTGTAACGGAGCTGTAGTACACTGTCTTCGGGTGCACATCTACAGACTTTACTTCTGGTGTCACGGAGCTTTATTACACTGTGTTGGAGTCCCTGACTGACAGGCCTTACAAATAGTGTAACAATATGTTATTACCCTCTGTTAGATCATAGATTGATCGGATTTATTTCTGGCATGACAGAGCTTTATCACATGGTTACAGTGTCGATTGATAGCGATTATTACTGGTGGAACAGAGCTTTATTACACTGTTCTAGAGTGTAGATAAAATGGTAAATTACTGGTGGAACAGAGGGTTATTACACCCTGTTAGAGTGTAGATTGATGAGCCTTGTTACAGGTGTGATGGAGCTTGATGGCTGTGTTACAGTGTAGATTGAAAGGGTTCATTAGTGTTCCAAGAGAGCTTTTTTACACTGTGTTAGAATGCAGATTGGTAAGGAATATTACTGGTGCAACAGAGCTTTTTTACCCTTTGGCAGAGTTTAGGTTGATCGGGTTTATTGGTGGTGTAACACAACTTAATTACACTGTGGTGCGGGGCTGGATGAACACAGCAGGCCAAGCAGCATCATAGGAGCAGAGAGGCTGACGTTTCGGGCCTAGACCCTTCATCAGAAAAG
>NW_025969695.1:0-14094 GCF_021869965.1 Rhincodon typus | reverse complement strand
CAGCCCCAACCCCAGCCCCAACCCCAGCCCCAGCCCCAGCCCCAACCCCAGCTCCAGCCCCAGTCCCAGCCCCAATCCCAGACCCAGCCCCAACCCCAGCCCCAACCCCAGCCCCAATCCCAGCCCCAATCCCAGTCCCAGTCCCACTCTCAAATTCAATCTCAGTCACAATCCCAGCCTCAGTCTGAGCTGATCTGTGCCTGTGGCCCTGTAGGCAATGCTTCTAAATGATTTGACAAGCCTCACATTCAAACTTCAGCAATTCCTCATCAAGCAATCTCGCCATCTGAGAATTTAAATCAGCAGTTTAAAAACACATTGTTGTTTGACAGATGGTGGAAGGGCATAGTGAGAGAGCAAAAAAAAAGGTCAGATGCTCTGTTTATCTCCATGACAGATTGGGAGGGAGATGAGGCAAAGTGACAATGCAGCCAGAAGGAACGAAATTTAAAAAGATGCAAAGATTGAGAAAGCTAGCGGGTGGAGCATGCCAGGAAAGAAGAGGAGAGAAAGAGACAAGCTTCAGCAGCTGGAGGGAAGCAAAGCAAATGGTCCAAAACAATTTGCTGCTACTTGTTTGTATGTCCACCTCAAACCCAGAAGACTCCTCCTTGTACTACGATTGAATGTTGTATGAAGCACTCACTTTGTCACAATTTCTGTAAACGGACCATAATAAGGGAATAAAGAACAGAGGAAGTCATATAGAAAAATTAAAAGGAATGCACATTTTTGCAAAGACCCTGCAGCAACATACTAATGTTAAGGATTGAACATAGTGGATGTAAATGTAATTTTCAATTACAAAAACAGTTCCAGACCTCAGAGAAAAGGCACAGTCAAATTTCCCCTCATCAGCCATTCAATTTGCACAAATCAATAGTCTATTTACAAAATGTGCATTTTAAAACAATTGCTTAAAGTCACTGAAGCTGCCACGACAGCATATTATCTCTGTCAATCTGGTAGTGCCCAGATCTTGAGGTGACCTGGTAACTCAGTGGTTAGCACTGCCATTTTACAGCACCAGGGACCTGGGTTTGATTCCAGCCTTGGGTGACTGTCCGTGCAGAGTTTGCACATTCTCCCTGTATCTGCTTGGGTTTCCTCCCACAGTCCAAAGATGTGCAGGCTGGGTGGATTAGCCATGGGAAATGCAAGGATACAGTAGGAATGGGATGCTCTTTGGAGGGGTGGTGCAGACTGGATGGGCTGAATGGCTTGCTTCCACACCATAGGGATTCAATGACCTTCTGCTACAGGGGTTGCCATTTTCCTGTGGATGAAGCTTTTTCAGAGAGGACTTATACAATCATTCTTTGGAGCAGCTTGCCTGAAAATACATTTATTCAATGCTGCATGATGCTTTTCAACAACCTCATAGCAAATTGTGAAATGTCAGATGGTGTACACAGACAGTGCTTTAAAGCATTATTACGGTTTGTTACAGCAACCAATCCTAGACCCTCAACAAAGTAAAGAGAAACCTCAGTGACAGGTTGTCTTGGTTCTTGTTCCTGCCCTTAGTTAGGAATCAACAAATGTAAAACCGATTGTTTTGAGTTAATGCAATCGATAGATAACATCTCATCAAAGTGCTGTAACAGTAAAACAGAAATGCACACCAGGTGGGGGACACTGGGGCTTGCTAACAAAAGCTTTTTTTTTTGTTCTGTTATGTCCTAATGTAATTCCTACAATGCAATTCGTCTTGCTCACACTGTCGGGCTCAATACCTCACAATATGACCAGTGAACAGAAAATGATTGATTATTCAGCTTGATAGGAAGCTTAGAAAGGCAAAACGTCTTTTGCTTGAAGACAAAGTACCGAATAAGGAGGTCTGAGGTGTTCTCGTAAATGAAATACAAAAGGATAGCAGTCAAGTCGGCAAAAGTAATGAGGAAATTAATTGAAATTGAGTTTAAAAGTCAGGAAATCTCATTACAACTGTACAAACTGTTGGCAAAACCACACCTGGAGTACTGCGTCCAGTTATTAGTATGGGAGACTGTTCAGAGAAGGCTTACCAGGTTGATACCTGTGATAAGTCAGTCATATGAGGAAAGGTTGAGTAGGGTGCAGCAATTTTCATTGGCATTTTGAAGAACGTGAGATGACTTTATTGAAGCAGATAAAATTCTGTGGAGTCTCATCCTAGTAATATTGTAAATGTTGTATGTCAATGGTACCTGCATTTCGTAAATGTTGGCTTCAGCTGGAGCCATCTAGGATATCTTTGGTAGATCCATTGCTAACAATCCTTCTTACTGGTATTGGTTGAGTCACTAATGCCATGTGGAGAAGGATGTTTACACAACATCAAGGGGAAGTGATACCCTAGTGGTATTATCACAGGATTGTTAATCTTGAGACCCAGGTAATGTTCCGGTGAGTTTGAATCCTACCAGGCAAAAGATGGAATTTGAATTCAACAAAAATCTGGATTTAGGAGTTTAATGATGACCGAGAATTGAATGTTGGGGGAAAAACCCATCTGGTTCACTAATGTCCTTTTGGGAAGGAAATTGCTGTCCTTACCTTGTCTAGACTACATGCAACTCCAGAACCATAGCAATGTGGTTGACTCTTAACTGCCCTCTGCAATGGGCAATAAATGCTGGCCTAGCCAGTGACTCCCTCATCCCATGAATGAATAAGAAAAACCTTAGGCAGTAGATTTCTGTCTTGATTGAGTAGGAAGGTTTATTATATACTACATAGTAGCTAGTTACATTACCTCCAACATATATGATTGTCTCGTGCGAGATATCAGGCTCAAATTAACAATATATACTCATGGCTACTTTAGCTACATTCTGTTAAAACAAACAACAATCACTCAGGAAACTGTAAGGCCCCCTCAGGACAAATAATGTAGAGTCCATTACATATGGCTGAGCTTATCGTGCGATATCAGTTCACCTTATCAGGTAATAATTGCCTTATCGAACTGGTAGCTATTGAGAGAATGTTTCACCTTGTGTTTCAAAGATTCAGACAAGGGATTACCCATTTACAACAGCTCCTAGAAGAAAATATCACCAACAATCTATCCTCACCCATCCGCATCGATGCTACAGTCAAGAAAGCACACCGACACCTCTAATTCCTCAGAAGGCTAAGGAAAGTCAGCCTGTCCACAAATATATAAAGAGCAGTCAGCCTGCAGAAGTCTAGAGCAGAAAATGCATTTAAATTGCTAACACTTTCCACTTGCAACATTCTACCCTCACACTTCTTTATAAGAAGAAGCAGATTCTAATGCTTGCTGAAAATAGACCACACAGATTTGCTGAACAATTAAGCCAGGCAAAGGCATAAAATGCACTTATATATTTTATGCTTTTGCAAAGATTTTGAATATCTGTTTAAAAATTCATGGTCCAGAGTATTGAAGCATGATATTTTGCAGTGTGCCCCATTTGTTGCTTCACCCTTCAGCTCAGACACTTTCTGTGTCGTAAATTAGTAGAAACGCAAACAGGTAATGGCAGGACAAGGACAACTGGTCATCTGGGACCTACAGTCTATCACCTCAAACTATGAGGTTTAAGGATAGACAAAGCATTTCGTTTAAATTTCTCTTCATTATCCTATTTGTCGTAACCTATACATAAAATCATTGGGATTTTTGTCACTCCTTTCACAGGATGTCTGTAAGCACATCACAGTCAATGGATTACTTATAAAGTGTAGTCACTGTTGCGGTACAAGCAAATGATCCAACCTGTTGTGCACAGTAAGATCCCACAAACAATTGATCAATTAGCACTGACTGAAAGAGGAAAGTTAGCACTCAAGTCCCAGGTGTTGGAGTATAAGAATGATGAATTCTTGCTGCAACTACACAGCACTTGGGTGAGACCACGTCTGGATACTGTGTAAAGTTCGGGTCTCCTTAACTAAAGAAAGACATACTTGCTTTGAAGGGTGTACCACAAGATTTAATACTTTAATTTTTGGGATAGGAGGACTGCCCTATGGGGAGGCATTTAATAGTTAATGGCTTTTATTCGAGTTAAAAAGAGATCATTGAAGTGTGTAAAATTCTTAGAGGGTTTGACAAGGTAAAGGCTGGGAACTTGCTTCCCCTGTAAAATAATCTTAAATAGGAGATATTTAGGCCTGAGCTAAGGAGATAGTTCTTCACTAAGAGGATTGTGAATCTATGAAATTTTCAGAGGGTTGTTAATGCTCAGTCAATTGAACACAAGTTGTAGCCCCCTAATCTGGTAATCTCAGGATCAGACCTTTGCTGAATCCCGCACAGGAATTGTCAGACCACAGGAAATCAAATACATTCAATTAGCAAACACATTTTCCACGACTGAGTAAAGACCCACCTTGACTTGCATCAATCATGTGCCTAATGGATGAATGATTTTCCAATTGGATACCAAAAAACAGGATTTGAGGTATCCAAACTGGACAAAATGTAACCAAAGGTAAAATGAATATAAAATCAATGAAGAGCTTTAGAAATTCAGAAGTTCAAAGCCAGAGCAGAGGATGTCAGACTAGGAAGGTACCACCTGTATATTTCAGTTTGTGATTGGTGGATGGTTGGGCACTGAGGAAATTGGGGGATATGACGATAAAGGTGGATAAGTGGAGTTAATGCAGAAATTTCTGTTCTTATGCAATGGCAGAGCTATATAATCTCTCCCATTTCTTAACTGATTTTGAGGCAAATTCACAGCTCACCTTCAAATAATGCCACAGCATCTTATATGTCCACCTGAACAAGTATTTACCTAACATCAAAAATAAAGTCTACCACTCAGTCCACTAGAGTTAGCTTATGTTATGTGCACAAGACAAAGACAAGATAGGAGAATTCATTTTCTTAATGGATCACTAGAATGTGGAATGCTCTTCCCCAGAGGGTAGTGGGGGCTGTGTCTTTGAATGTATTCAAGGCTGAATTGGGTAGATTTAATAGACAAGGAAGTCAAAGGTTATGGGATGCAAATGAAAAAATGATGAGACCCCAGCCTTGATCATGTTGAATGGTGGAGCAGGCTTGAAGAGTCAAATAGCCTACTCCTGCTCCTAAATCCTATTTCCTATAAATCATGGAGCTGGACTCAGAATCTCGGACTCTCCAGGAAGAGCAAGACTGGCACAAATTGGATTAACAAATCATTTCTCAATGTTAAAAATCCCTTTAACTGCTGATATACTTTGAAGGGGCAGCCTCTTGTGAGAATGTCATTTTCATTATTAATCATTAATTAGAATTCATGGGCATTAGATTTTAACAAATAAACTCTGCAAGTAATTGACGAAACAAATATCAGAGTACACAGCCTGCTCAAAGAGCGCAAATACCACTCCAATGATTAAAACAAGCCAAAGAAAGAGATGCCTTCAGGTAGGAAAGCAACAGTAAGCTAACATAATTTACCATTGACCGGAATTTAAGTCAAATTTATTGTTTCACCAAACCATTTTGTATATTCTCACATATAGCTGCCACATCAATGATTATAAGAGCCCTTAATAATGAAACAAAGGGCAAAAGTGAAGAGAACTTGAAAACCTTTATAAACTCATCCATTCATCCCTTCAACAACAAAAACGAAAATTGCAGGAGAAGCCCAGCAGGTCTGGCAGCATTGTGAAGGGAAAAACAGAGATAATGTTTCGGGTCTGGTGACCCTTCCTCAGTTTTTGTTCCTGATTTACAGCATCCGCAGTTCTTTCGGTTTTTATTCATCCCTTCATCTGTCTCCTATGGGATTGAGTTTACTGATTGTGTGTTGGACTTAGCAGCCTTTCAGAATCCATTGGAGTGTCAGAAAGCTGTCTCAATCTGAAGAGACTGCCCAAGGGATCATTGTCCTCTTTATTTCCAAACATGAGCCATTGTCTTTTTCAGCACCTCCATAATCGAAGAACGACCGATGGTTGAAGAACCACTGACAGATAAGACTTCCTTGCAGCTACTCAGCAATTTCCAAGTACAGAAGAATCCATAATGTGCCGCTGAGCGGTGGCACAATTTGTGATCGGGTCTCCGTATGATTGTTCACAAGATTCCTTGTGGTACAGGTGGGGTTCTGCACTGGCAGATGCACTGGTATCTCTGTGATGTAACTTTTATTCTTATGGCAGCCCTTTCAACATCCTAGAGTGTTGTAGAGGAGGCATGTGACTGTTGCAAGTACAACACACTCAGGCCTGATTATCTGATCTGATAGCATACAGGTCCATGCTGGTAGGTGCCATTTTACTGCGCTGCATGAGCAATCAGGGTAGAGTTGACAGAGCAGACAGGCTTCAGACAATAACTGTGTCGGCAAATGTAAACTTGCTAAATAATATGTACCAACACAGGAAAAGGCATATCAGACAGAAGAGGTGTTTGCGCCTGAAAAAAAAGCATAGGAGACAAATTAATGACTGTGAAGTTGTGCTCGTTAAATACATTTTTAGTCAGAGGTGGACAGATTCTTGTTAAGGAAGGGAATTGAAAGTTATCAGGGAGTGTGAAATTCAAAAACAAACAGATTATCCATTATATTATTGAATGGCAAGTTCGAGGGGCTGAATGGTCTACTTTAGCTCCTGTCTTGTATGTTTGTATGAGATACTAGGCAGTAAAGCTATCCCTAAAGAATTAGCTGACTGGGTGGGCCATGTGGTAGGAGAGGGCATGGCACACAGGTTCACCAGAGAAACCGTGACTGGGTTTGTGGTTCAAGTTGGAAAGGTTGGTCAGCCATCTGTAAAGTTCTGATATGTTCACCATTGACCTCTAGCTCAGAGGAATTCTCTAAATACCTGCATGACATATCTTAGGAATCAGCCAGTTTGCCAGTTATACAAGAGGCACTTAGCTTTCTGAACAAGAAACTCAGAGGGAAAAGACAAAGTAAATATGAATTCATATCTTTCCATTTTAAAGTGGAATAGTGATCTATCTGCTAAACACATTGCTTCATGTGTGCTGAGAATCTTGTTGTGCCATTTATGCACATTGCAATGTCCTTTAAGCAGGAAGCAATATAGTCAGGAAAATTTGTAACATCTTTAAAATATTGTTAAAATTTGGAATTGTTTTTAAGAAAGTTTCAAACAAATTTATAAGGCTTTGCATCAATTGTAATTTTCTTGGATAATAAGAAAAACTCATCCATGGGACCTGCTAACCATTGACCTGGAAGCTGTACCACCAGGGGGCTGCTAAAGGGAGAAGCATGGTGGCTGGCTGACACAAAGTAAAGTTGTAAACACATGAGAGCTGGAGGGTGAAGACGGTCAGCACAGAGACAAGAAAAAAGAGAAATCAAATAGAGACAGAAAAGGAAATGTACTGAATTCTTGAGGTGAAATAGCAAATCTCTCTCAGGATGATGTCAGTGTTTCTACTTAGCAGAAGGCAGGCCCAATGGAGACAATGTGTGAGCTGTCTAATAAGGTCTAGGACCTGAAAAGTGTGTATATTTCAGAGATGCTAAGGAGGTGTACATTTTCCTGAAGTGGCAAAACAATGAACCAGAGTATTCTTCATTAGTCAGTTGCAAAGGAACTCTGGAAAGGTACACCATCGGGACAGCTATGCGCTGAAGAGAGAGAGGGCTCGTAAGAGCATGCCTTGCTGACAATAATCATAGATGTGAAACTCTAAACTGAAAGCTGTTGTGGGGTAGGAATCCCGAAGTACTCGACATAAATAAGGAACTGCATGTTATGGAACTTTGCAGCTCTGCAGTGTCACAATTGTGTGGGAGTGTTGCAAGTGTTTGTCGTTATGTAAAATGTATCTTTGTTGCATCGAAGTGAAATTCACCTTTCCAAATGAAGTGTCAGCAATCTGTTAATTCATGTTTAATTTATGTTGGTTTGGGTTTGTGTTGAAGCAAAAGTTGCAAAATGACCAATTTTGTGGGTAGCTCTTTCCTAGAGTGGGGGCGGGAGGTTTCATTTAGTTAACTTAGTTATTCAGATTTACAGCAACCTCTCGAAATTGTAACAGTGAGTTTTACAAACAATAATTTCTAAATCTAGGACTGGTGACTTTCTGAAGTCAATCCAGGCCCAGAGAAGGGTCCCATGATCAGGACTATGAGCCATGGCCAACAGAGGAACCAACAAACTTTTGTAGGTGATTGCAGAAAAGCTGGAACCTCAAGGATTAATGGCTGCTTTCAGGTGGAGGAGATCTTGGGAAAGAGATGCATGCTTCCTATAGGCAAACATGAGGAAGCTGATAGTTGTGTATTGGAAGGTGGCGGGTGGGGTGGTGTTGTGACATCTCTTCATCTATTCTTTCCCTGAGTAACTTTGATCAGTGAAATTCAGCATAGGAGGCTCCCACCAGCAAACAAAGTAGAAAACGCAAGACTGGGAACTTATGAGCAGAGTTAATAAGCCTCAGGAAGATTCCCACAATACTTATACCATCACTATACCACCAAGATGACTACCTGAATGGCTGTAAATTGGGAGGGGGGAAGGTGCAGCAGGACCTGGGTGTCCTTGCGCACCATTCGCTGAAGATAAGCATGCAGGTGCAGCAGGTGGTAAAGAAGGTAAATGGTATCAGAGATAGTAGGAACTGCAGATGCTGGAAAATCTGAGATAACAAGGTGTAGAGCTGGATGGACACAGCAGGCCAAGCAGCATCACAGGAACAGGAAAGCTGACGTTTTGGACCTAGACCCTTCATCAGAAATGGGGGAGGGGAAGGGGGTTCTGAAATAAATAGGGAGAGAGGGGGAGGCGGATAGAAGATGGATAGAGGAGAAGATAGGTGGAGAGGAAACAGACAGGTCAAAGAGGCGGGAATGGAGCCAGTAAAGGTGAGTGTAGGTGGGGAGGTGGGGAGGAGATAAGTCAGTCCAGGGAGGACGGACAGGTCAAGGGGGCGGGATGAAGTTAGTAGGTTGGAAATGGGGGTGCGGCTTGAGGTGGGAGGAGGGGATAGGTGGGAGGAAGAACAGGTTAGGGACGCAGGGATGAGCTGGGCTGGTTTTGGCATGCGGTAGGGGGAGGGGAAATTTTGAAGCTTGTGAAATCCACATTGATACCATTGGGCTGCAGGGTTCCCAAGCGGAATATGAGTTGCTGTTCCTGCAACCTTCGGGTGGCATCGATGTGGCACTGCAGGAGGCCCAGGATGGACATGTCGTCTGAGGAATGGGAGGGGGAGTTGAAATGGTTCGTGACTGGGAGGTGCAGTTGTTTATTGCGAACCGAGCGTAGGTGTTCTGCAAAGCGGTCCCCGAGCCTCTGCTTGGTTTCCCCGATGTAGAGGAGGCCACAACAGGTACAGCAGATGCAGTATACCACATTGGCAGATGTGCAAGTGAACATTTGCTTGATGTGGAAAGTCTTCTTGGGGCCTGGGATGGGGGTGAGGGAGGAGGTATGGGGGCAGGTGTAGCACTTCCTGCGGTTGCAGGGAAAAGTGCCGGGTGTGGTGGGGCTGGAGGGGAGTGTGGAGCGGACAAGGGAGTCACGGAGAGAGTGGGTGGGGAGATAAGATAAGGGTGGGGAGGGAAAGATGTCTTTGGTGGTGGGGTCGGATTGCAGATGGCGGAAGTGTCAGAGGATGATGCGTTGGATAAATGGTACGTTAGCCTTCATTGTGAGAGGTTTCGAGTACAGGAGCAGGGATGTGTTGTTGCTGTTATACAGGGCCTTGGTGAGGCCACACCTAGAATATTGTGTGCAGTTTTGGTTTCCTTTTCCAAGGGAATGCAGCAAAAGTTTACCAGGCTGATTCTTGCTCTCGAGGGAATGCAGCAAAAGTTTACCAGGCTGATTCTGGGGATGGCGGGTCTGATGCATGAGGAGAGATTGACTTTGTTGGGATTGTTTTTACTAGACTTCAAACGAATGAGGGGGAAATCTCATAGAGACTTATAATATTCTAACAATACTGGACAGGCTAAATGCACCGATAGCGGGCATGTCAGAATCAAAGGTCACAGCATGTGGATTCGGGGGTAGGCAATTTAGAACAGAGATGAGGAGACATTTCTTCACCCAGAGAGTGGTGCGCCTGTGGAATTCATTACCACAGGATGTAGTTGATGCCAAAACATTTGAATATATTCAAGAGGCGACTAGATATAGCACTTAGGGTGAATGGGATCAAAGATTACGGGGAGAAAGCAGGATGATGCTATTGAGTTGGATGATCAGCCATGATCGTGAAGAATGGCAGTGTAGGGCCGAATGGCCTCTATGTTTCTATGTAACTTACAATTCTGTTGCTTAGCAGTTGTAATTATTTCACTCATTCATCATTGGCAAGGCGAGAATTTATTGCCCATCACTAATATCCCTAGAGAAAACAATGAGCGAATTGCTTTCTTGAGTTGCTGCATTCCATGTTCCGGAGGTAGAAACACAGAAAATAGGAGCAGTAGGCCATTTAGCCCTTCAAGCCTGCTCCACCATTCAATATGATCATGGCATAACATCTAACTCAGAACCCTGTTCCTACTATCTCCCCATATCCTTTCATCCCTTTAGCCCTAACAACTATATCTAACTCTTTCTTGCAGACATTCAATGTTTTGATTTGAATCATGTGGCAGAGAATTCCACAGGCACACCACTCTCTGAGTGCAGATATTTCTCTTCATCTCAGCCCTAACTGCCCAGCCCCATATCTTTAATGTGTGACTGCTAGTTCTAGATTCCCCACATTTGGGAACATGCTTCCTGTCTTTACCCAGTCTAGTTGTTCAATTTTTACAGGTTTCTATGAGATCCTCTCATTCTTCTAAACTCGTACAGTCCTAACTGACCCAATTTCTCTTCAAATGTCAGTTCTGCCATCCCAGGAATCATTCTGGTAAGCCTTTGCTGTACTTCCTCCATAATCAGAACACTTTCCTCAGATAAGGAGACCAAAAGTGCACACAATACTCCAGGTGTGGCCTCATTAAGATCCTGTACAATTGCAGGAGGACATCCTATGCTTGAATTCTCTTGTAATGAAGACCAACATACCATTTTCCTTCTTCACCTTGCCCACTCCCTTCCCTCTACCACCCCCCATTTACCTCACTCCCCTCCCCATCACTCCCTCAAACCCCTTGCCATCTCTCCCTCCCTACCCCTCTACTCCAATCCCGACCCCTACTCCCCTCTAGCCCTTTCCATTCTCACTCCTCTCCCCTCCTCCTCACCACTTCCCCACCCATCTTACCCCCCTTTGCTCTATCCCTCTCCGCCCATCTACTCCCATTTCCCCTCCCCCTCCCCATTTCCCCCACCCATCTCTCCCCCACCCCATTTCACCTTCCTCCCCTTCCCCAACCTCTCTCTCACCATCCCCATTCCCCATCAACCCCTCTCTCTGCCCTCTTCCTCCATTCCATTTCCCCCTTTCCTTCATCCACCTCTCTCTCCCCCTCCCCATCTCCCCACCCATCTCTTCCCCTTCCCATCTCATCCCCCCATCACCATTCCCCTCCCCAATTACCACCGCCCTCCCCCATCCTCCACCCTCCTCCCCACATCACCTCCCCATTCCCCCCTTCCCCCATCCATCACCTCCCCATCCCCCCTTCCCCCATCCATCACCTCCCCATTCCCCCCTTCCCCCATCCATCACCTCCCCATTCCCCCCTTCCCCCATTGATCACCCCCCATCCCTCTCCCCCTTGCCCCAGCACCTCCCCCCCCGTCCGTTCTCCCCCTCCTCCCAGTGAAGCAGGAGGCTCTATCACATGACGATCCGAGCACTATGGCTCTATTTCCGCGTTCACTCGGGCTGCCGGTCTGACCCATTCTCCCCCCTCTCCCTCCCTGACTGTGTGCTCGCTTCTCCTGTTCCTTCGCAGTTTGCAGAGAGAGAGAGAGAGAGAGAGGAGGAGGAGGAGGAGGAGGAGGAGGAGGAGGAGGAGGAGAAGGAGAAGGAGAAGAAGAAGAAGAAGAAGAGGGAATTCGGATTTCCCTGGAGTGTTTCACGGGAGGTGGAGAGAGGGAGAGAAGCGGAGGCAGAAGCAGTATGTTGACCAGGGTGAAATCTGCAGTCGCCAATTTCATGGGAGGCATCATGGCTGGGAACGCCAGTGCCGAGCATGGAAATGGGACTGAGCTGCCGCTGAAATTCCCCTATAGCAGGCCAGAATTCCTGGGACTGTCTCAGGATGAGATCGAGTGCTCTGCGGACCACATCGCCAGACCCATCCTCACCCTGAGAGAGAGCAAACGGTTACCCTGGAGAACGGGCTATGCGGAGTAAGTACAAGGATGTGGCAGGACATCGTCTGCAATTTTCCTAACACACTTAATTCTCACTCCTCCCACTTCAGCAAGCGTCTCCTGCTTTAAAATAATCCATTTTAACAGCTTTATTTATCTCCGTCCCTGAACGCAGCTGGCAACATTTTTAATGCAGACTTTCTGAATGCAAGCGTCTCCTGTTTGTCTCAAATAGGATAAAAGAGCTCAATTTGCATCTGAACTCGACCGACCCCCCCCCCCCCTCTGTATTTACATAAAATTCCTTCATATTATTATTTCCGCGGTAGCATTATGCCCAGCCTTAGAACCGGCAGTGAGCAGATGGGTCGAAGTGAATGGTTGTGTACACCCCCCATCCCTCTATCATGTTAATGCAGTTATTTTGGGGGGTTGGGATGAATGACGTTCCGTGACCTGGTAGCCAGTCTGAGAACCACGGAGTGTCAGATTGCAAGCCTGCATCCTGGTGCAAAAGCTGCCTGTTTAAAGGTGGCGTTCAGAACTGGGAGGAGACCAACACGTTTTGTCATTTAAAGCCCCTTCGCTTTGCGGCGCGGGCCGATGTCCCATTGCAAGCTGCTTCGCACTTTCCAACCCCGACCCTTTTAAGGGCTCCCTGTGGGTGGAATTTGCGTACGTATGCTTGTTCAGGTAGGCGTACCATTGGAGACTTGAACACCTTCAGGACAGAAGGCTATTATTTCCTTTTTTTTTAAATATCGTGCACAACCGGTCTGAGTATTCTTAAATCACATTTTGAATGGATATAATGAATTGCATCAGCTATGTTCCCGCAGCCAGTCCTTGCAATAGTGCTCCTTCAATCTTAATTCAAAGGGCTTGTAAACTGAGTTTAATTTATGAGGGTTAGCTGGTGCAGTGCTGTATTTATGTGCGATTTCATTGTGCTGCAGAGCATGGACATTAACCGTTTTTTCAAAAAAAAGGGTAGGATTTTTTAAAAAATAAAGTTGTTCCTTTAAAAATAAAGTGTTGCTGCTCAGGCCAACATTTGTCGTCGTTTCCTAACTCTTTGTTTGAGTGAGTGACTCTCAGCTGCCTCTGAAATTGCATGCAGTGGCTGTGGGTCTGGAGTCGTGTGTAGGCCAGAGCAGGTAAGAGGGACTGAGCTTCTTCCCTAAAGGACATGGAGTTAGTGCAGGAAATTGGCATTGAGGGAGATGATCAGTCATGCTGTAGAATGGTTGGGTAGGTACAATGGGCTGAATGGCTCATTCCTGTTCCTAGTTGGGTTTTCCCCCCAGTGAGACTTATTACTGTGATTTAGATTTTAAATCCAGATTTATTTTTCATTGGATTTGAATTCCACAAGCTGCTCTGGTAGAGCATTCAGGCCCTCGAGCCTGCTTGCACCATTCTGCAACATGGCTGATCATTTTACTGAATCCCGTTTTGCTGTGGATCCTGCAGTATCGAGAAGTCAATTGGAGGAGCAAATTACTACAGAATCTTTACTGAAAACAAAAGATGCTGGGATCACAGTGGGTCAGGCAGCATCCATGGAGAGAAAGCAAGCTAATGTTTCGAGTCTAGCCGTCTAGACTTGAAACGTTAGCTTGTTTTCTCTCCATGGACGCTGTCTGACCCAGTGTGATTCTAGACATCTATTAATCTGTGTCTTCAACCTCTGAGCTTCCGCAGTGCTTGGGTAGAGAATTTGATTTAATATTTTTTTTCTTCTTTTGAGTCCATGTCCTGGAGGCATTAGCCTGACTCTCTGGATTACTATTCCAGCAACATTACTCTTTAGCCCATTAGCCCTCGCAGAAGCAGTTCAAGAAGATACAAAAACAAAGTTGCTGGAAAAGCTCAGCAGGTCTGGCAGCATCTGTGAAGGAGAAAACACAGTTAACGTTT